>NC_056725.1:280925222-281225222 GCF_019279795.1 Protopterus annectens
CTTGAGAGGTGCATACCAAATGGGGCATTGTATTCTATAATGGGTCTAATGAGGGATGAGTACAAGTGGGACAATGACCTCCTTTTTTCTGGATGAAAATTCCTTAGTGATGAGGTGTGCCATATAAAAGGATTTCCAGACTGTTGCAGCCATGTGGTTATCGAAGGTGAGACCATTGTCAACCTGTGTCCCTAAGTCTCTTATCACACTTTCAATGTTTATTGTACTGCCACCTATGTGGTAATTCATGGGTACATGTTTTTTCCCAAAGGGGATAATTATACATTTCTTGGCATTGAGCTTGAGCCCATGGCTCTGGCACCAAGC
Source organism: Protopterus annectens (assembly GCF_019279795.1). Lineage (NCBI taxonomy): Eukaryota > Metazoa > Chordata > Ceratodontiformes > Protopteridae > Protopterus > Protopterus annectens. Next base: position 280,925,550 of record NC_056725.1, read on the forward strand.
ATCTGTTTTTGTAAGGCCCTTTTGTAGAATATCCACATCATTTGGGGATTCAATAATGGCTCCCAGTTTGCAGTTATCTGCAAACTTTGTTAGCCAGAGTCCCTTAGGGTTGGCCTGTACTTCAGAGAAGTAGATGCCAAACAAGAGTGGTCCCGGGACTGAACCCTGAGGTACTCCACTTATCACTTGTCTGGAGCTGGATTTGGAGTTGGCTACTTTTACAGTGTGGGTTCTGTCAGTAAGCCAGTTGGCAACCTATTGAGTGGCATAGGAATTAATGCCCAGCTTAGTAAGTTTATCTATGATTCCAGAGTGGGGGATGGTGTTGAATGCCTTGGCAACATCTAGATAGGCTGTGTGGACCACTTTACCCTTGTCCACGGCTCTGGAGACTGATTCAAAGAAGTCAATCAGGTTCAGAAGACAAGATCAGCCCTTCACAAACCCAAACTGCATGAGGTCCAGTGTTTAAAGGTTGCCAGTGTCTTTGTTTATAAGTTCCATGATAATACGTTCCATGGCCTTGCAGATCGGGCTCATCAGACTGATGGAGCAGTAGTTCCCAGGATCCAAGGTGGATCCCCCCTAGTCGAGTAGGATAACTGTAGCTGTTTGCCACTCAGTGGTCATGAAGCCTGAGGTGAGGCTATGATTAAACATGACACTTAGGTTAGGTGCCAGTTCATTTTGTAGTTCATGTAGTACACAGCCTGGGATGTCGTCTAGTCCCATGGATGCTGTATTCTTAGCTTTGGAGAGTGTGTTTTTTACCTGTGTGGCTGTTATTACCGGAATCTGACAATCTTTTGGTATTGAGATGGGCTCTTTAGGGGGTGAGATAGGGGGGGTGAAGTTTGCACTGAATCGATCTGCCAGGATATTGGCAATATCCTTGAATCAGTATATTTAATGCCATTCTGTTGTAGCTCAGAGCAGATCTGAGCATTACCATTTAGATTCTTGACCTAGCTATAGAATGCCTTGTGGCTGTCTTTGGAATCTTTGGCAATTTTATTTTTGTAAGTAGCTTTGGAGGATTTTATGAGGGATCTCATCTTCTTACCAAGGCTGGTAAGGGAGTTTTTTTGCATCCTGGGATTTTCCTCTTTTCTGCAATAGTTTCTTCCTTTTGTTGTAAAGTTTGTTTATGGCAGGGGACCACAAGAATGGGTTCCTTTTTTGGGAGGAGAGTGTCTTGGTTTTGTTTGGGATGGCACGATTCATGCATGAGTGGATGTGCTCGTACAGTGCCTTAGTGTAGGATTCAGCAGTCGAACTTTCAGTTCCCGTTTGCATGGATGTCATGAAGTTTGTCACTTCTGACTTGAGTAGCATGAAGTTGGTTTTGGAGAAGGTTTTTACAGAGGTTTCCTTACTGGGGGATGGGGGTGGGATGTGGATGTCAAGGGTGATTAGCTTATGGTCAGACCTGACCAACGAGGGGGTGACCACTGGTGTGGAGCATATATCTCTCATAGGTGGGGAGCATCTTTTTCCCATGTTGGTAATGACCAGGTCTAGGATACTGGAGCCCCTGGTGGGACTAAGATTAGTTGATCCAGGGCATTGGAATTTATGAATTCCAAAAACCGTTGGGCAAAGGTGTTGGTAGATGAGTAGTTTTCCCAGTTAATGACAGGGTAGTTGAAATCACCCAGTATTAGAGTGTTTGGCTGTATCTTAATATTTTCCAGTATGTTTAGAAAGGTGTAGTGAGAATCTTGGGGCATAGTGGGGGATCTATTTGGATTGCAGTCTTAGCTAGTGTTAGTTGCACCTGGAGAATTTCAGACGCATTGTGTTGGGCAACTAGCCTGGTGTTGTGAATATCCTTGGTGAATATGGACACTCCTCCATCTTTAGTATTTCGGTCCTGGTTTGGTGGCCGAAAAGTGTGGAAAGAGCTGTAGCCTGGTATTGCAGTGGTGCTCTCTGGAACCTTGAACCAGGTCTCAGTTACTGCACAGATATCAATGTTCTCCATTTTTAGGAGTGCCTCGAGAGAGTGCATTTTGAGGTTTCGACTTCTAGCATTGAGTAGCATTACCTTTAGAGTTTGCATGCTTGTACCTGTTACAGTGGTGGTTTTGTCCATTGAACTTTGCCTAAAAAAGGCACAATAGGGGTGGCAAGAGCCTTAGTCAGTAACCTGAATCCCAGAGGCGACAGGTGCAGACCAACTCTGGCAAAGCATCGTGGTTTGTCAATCATGTCGTCCCATGCAGACAAATACTGGATCCCCTTTGAATGACACCAGAAACTTAGCCAATTGTTGAAGTCAGTCATTTTGTCCTTATACTATGGTCTCATTCTGGGTGAAGGCAGGATGCTACTCAGTGATAGGGTCATACCTGCCTGGGTCACATGATCCGAGAGCTCTTCCATGTCTCTTTTCATGTAGTCCAGGGAGGTACATCTCAAGTCATTCACTGCAACATGGACAATGACAGAGTCGTATTTGTACTTGTTGTGGAGTGACTTGAGTGCATGCATTATGTGGCAGATCCTGGCACCCGACAGGCAGCTGACTGTAATTTTCTCCTTGTTCAGCCTGGTGAGTGGGACATCAGTGTGCCTGACTATATCATCTGGATACATTTATTGAAAGCCTGGTTGAAAACATATCTATCATTTTGCCAAGCATATCCCTGAGATCGAAAATGAATGAAATAGCCTTGAAGAAAAATAACACTTCATTCTGTTATTCATATAAATGAAACAAAGTACATTTAATTGCCTTTTTGTTACAGCAGTGAATTTCCTGTTATCTTATTAAACTAACATTTAACTACTAATGCAGAACATTGTTTGTAGAAGCTTTATATATATGTATAGATAGATATATATAGATAGATATATTTATATATATATATATATATATATGTATAGATAGATATATATAGATAGATATATATATAAAGTATTTTAGTGGAGCATTTTTTTTTCAACTTTGAACCTGAAGAAGAGCATTTCTGATGAGACTCTCAGTCCAGCAAACAAGTTACAGATCAATGAAACATGATCTGAAATTATCTTGATAGAAATTTATAAACTATATTACAGGCACCAACATATGTTTGTACACTCGGGTTGTTGTCAGATGACAGAGTAATCTGTAGCATTAAGATTTCTGTCTATTATCTGAAACCATCTGATGAAAACAGAACAGATTTTTTTTTTTGGAATTGGCTTATGGTCTGAATTATAGAATTGGCCACTAATGCTATGGGAACAGATCAGACTGTTAAAAATGAAAGTCCTAAGATTATTTTATCATCTTAGACTCTATTAAATTAGCTGTACAAAACAGTTGTGTTGCAGAGGAAAAAAACAATGAAAATTTGATCTTCCTAAAACAACATCTCAGTTTCTGTCCTTACAAGTGAAATTTCCACACTGTCAAATAGATGTTAGTGATAAACTGGTTGGTTGATCATGCAAGTAAATGCAATTCCACCATTTTCTGCATCAGTAATCGGTACTTCTGGCTTCTAATTTGAGTCACTGAAGATTTATGAAACAATGAAATCTGAATTTATGAAGGCTGACACTCCTTCAACAAAATGACATTGTTTAGGACAGTAAAAATGCATACAACCCAAAATTAGCAAATTGGAAAATTATTGTGATTCTAGAATAATCTAAATGTTTAAATCATTAACCCAATAAGTAACTCCAGGTGTGTGTGTGTGTGTGTGTGTGTGTGTGTGTGTGTGTGTGTGTGTGTGTGTGTGTGTGTGTATATTCTCATACTCGATGTGTGGTATGCTGCATACTGTCATGCTCTGCACCCTTACCCATGAAAACTCATATAAATAGTTGTTTTTCTGTTTGTGTAAAAGCTCAGTGTACTGCGCAAATGTACAACAGAGTAAGCAGACAGTATATCACAGTATGAATAAAAGGAAGAGATGCCCTTGTTTTTATAGGCCACTTAAAGCAAGTTTTGAGTGTGAGTGCTCATTTTCAGCTGTTTACCACAGTACAATGAGGCTGAAAAGAAAGTAGCTTCTGCCCCATGCCAGGATGCCAAGAAGCTTGCTGTTTAAAGTTGTTTTCTTGTTTGTTACCTATGTTTGTTTCTTTTAAACAATGACATTTCTGTAAAACAAATGTTAAAGGTTACACTTTCCTTTTTGTTCACAATTAAAACAATTATCTCAGATCTTTCTCCTTTATCTGCAATGAGTGGAAGGTGCCCAGTTATATATTCCTTTGTATATAGAAGTCAGGAGCACGGGCATACCTCTCAACTGTACAGATTTTCGCAGAATGCCCAGATTTTTTGCCTAATATTTTTGGTTCATTTTTCATAAAACTGGGTTTGCTGGCAAATTAGTGGCAAATCATTGAAGACTGAAGTTAGAAAATAATAACAGACATTTAAGTTTCAGACTTCATTCCATTCAGAAAATTCATGCTAATGCAAAAACCTATCATTCTCTCAACTTTCTAAATTTGTAAGAGCAATATTTAAAAATTGTCTCGATTTTTGGGCCTTTGTCCCACTTTTATTAGTAGCTTTTTACAGATTTCTTGCTCTAAGAGGTTGAGAGGTATGGGAGCACCCTATATGTACAAATTTTCATTTGTTGTGCTTCATATTCACTTTCATTTGGGACTACTCTATTAGGCTCATACATAAAGAATATAAATAGATGTCTAGTAGGGGCAAACACAAATACACCCACACACACACCCACACACCCACCCACACACCCAGACACCCATATACACACCCACACACACACCCACACACACACACACACACACACACACACACACACACACAAACACACACACACATATATATAAATAAAGATACACACATACACACACACACACACACACACACACACACACACACACACACACACACACACACACACACACACACACACACACACACACATCAATATCTCTTATTTATCCCTGAGTCTACAGCACATCTTTAATGTCACCTTGTAGTTTGTCATTGTCTTTCATACATTACAAATGACTACAGTTAGTCAATAAAGCCAGACATTACAGTTTCATACTTATCATTGTGCAGAAAATGCATTATGATGCAACATTTGTTGCATTATTAACTTTTTACGCATATTAAAATGTATTAAATTAATATTTAGAAAGATTCCATGGTGTAATTTATTTACAATGACTTTACACAAAAGTCTTTAGCATACCCCATGTAAGTCCCATATCATTACAATCAATCAGTTGTTGTTGTTGTGACTTTCGGCTTTTCCTGGTTAGGGGTCGCCACAGCGGAACTCCGGTCCACTAATGACTGGCAGTTGATTTTTACGTACCGAGTTGCCAGCCCTGACGCACAAACTTCAACGAAGGTGCACCCATTCACGCATGTCTCCATGCAGAAGACGCTCTAACTGAGAGTCGAACCGGACAGCATCTTACTGTGAGGCGACAATGCTACCGCAGCACCACCACCACAGATATCATTACAATCAGTCAGTAATGGCAGATATTAGAATTTTGCATTTTTTATTATTCTAGATATGCCCTGTACTCCAAAATCTGTAAGTAAAATAGTAAATCTAGTAATTTTGGAAGTAGATTAGAAAAGTCATTCAAGAGTGTTGTTGGTGTCTAGTGTTTCTCAATAATGTCTTTCATGCTGCAAAACCTTTTTCTATTAACTTTTGATTTTTTTTATGGTTATATTTAACAGTCCTGGTGTTAAGTGTCTCCCATTCCCAAGTAGTGCAGAATGTGTTCATTTTTCAAAGAGAGTTTAGTTATGGCAGTCACTTTCCCATCCCTGCATCCACACTCGCACAAACATGGACATTATCACATGCACACTTACCATCTAACTAGAGGCTTCAAAACCCCAGACCTTGTCCTTACAAATGTTCCTACTTCTTGACACCATCATATGTATCATCTACCCTTGTTTAATAGACCTTAAATCATGGGCATTTTCTTTTAAGACTCATGGTACTTCTTACATTAGTACCTCTGCATTTAGGTACTTCTCAAGGCAAATGTTTTTCAGTTATTTGATGACCTGTATAAATTCCTTTTTTCTCTGTTGGATCTCACTGCTAAATCCTCTGCCTATTCCTATGGCTTTTACTCCTACTTTAACCATTGGAGAATTTAGGCATCTAAGGTAGTCCCGATCCACACCAAATGCAATGATGAATTAAAAAAAAATATATTCTCTAAGTGGAATAGCCATACAAAACATTATATAAAAAGAGAGAGAAATTATTTACTGCTTTTAAGAGGTTTCATTCTACTTACCTTAATATTCTGGTTGACAACATTATTGAAATTTTAATTCTCTCATAGTTATAGCTATCCTATGAGCCTACAGTCCTGGCCACTCCTTTAGTTACTATGGAACAAGTCCTTTTTGTCCACTCTCTAAAACTAGGAACACCTCATCCATGGACCCTGCCTGGTTACCAGTACCAAATTAGGCATATCTGAACTCATACTTAACTTCTTTAACCTATGTCTTTCCTCTAGTTATATTGCAGAAGGGCAAAAAAACAGTCATTGTGATGCTTTTACACAAAGGTGGCAAAAACATAGATGCTGACAAGTACAAACTCATATATAAAACTACGGGGCCTATTATCTCAGACCTCATTAATCTGGACATTGAAATTTTTTTAATCCTAGGATTTTCATCAGTTTGTTTCTATCAAAGGAATGTCCTGTCTCTTTCACTTCATTCATTTATTTGAAAAAGTCAGTGCAGAAGTGGATAGTATATAATATGCACAGCATACCTGGACCAGATCAAGGCCTCTGACACTGTACTCCCTGCAGGCATTATTGACTGACGTATAAATCTGAATAAATATCGTTATGTGGTGCAGTGGATAGCTATCTAGTTGTCTAACAAAAACCATGTTGTTACAGTATCAGGTGCCAAGTTAAGATGCAGGACTCAGTGCCTGGCTCTTTTTTGTTTGGAATCTATTTCTTAGACCTTCAGGCTAACACTCTTGGCCTGTAGTCATCTATGTTTGCAGATAACTGTAAATTTGGTGTTGTTATGCGATCTTCCACTGACTCATAATTGCTCCAACATGGGATAGACCATATTAACAGTTGGTGCAAGTGCAATCGCCTCAAAGTAAATGTGAAAAAAATGTACTATAGTTCATTTTGTAAGAAACATTTTTTTTCCATACTATATAGCTCACATCCTCCCTATCAGACACTGTTGGAATGGCCGAAGACGCACTTGTTGATAATTCCTTGGCCTTCATGTCTCTGAAGTAGTGCATAAGGGCTTCTATTTTGCTCATCTAATTTCCAAAGGCATCTACTCTAGCTCTAAAGAGATCTTAATTCCCCTTAACTCATATATATTTAGATCTGTTATTAAATTTAATGGCATAAGGGCTTCTATTTTGCTTATCTAATTTCCAAAGGCATCTACTCTAGCTCTAAAGAGATCTTAATTCCCCTTAACTCAAATATATTTAGATCTGTTATTAAATTTAATGACTACCCACGGTAGTGGTGCTGCGGTAGCGTTGTCACCACACAGCAAGACATTGTCCCGTTCGATTCTCAGCTAGAGTGTCTTCTGTGTGGAGGCATGCATGAATGGGTGTGCCTTCATTGAAGGTTGTGCGTCAGGGCTGGTAACTTGGCACGTAAAAATCCACTACCAAACATTAGCGGACCGGAGTTCCGCTGTGGCGACCCCTAACTGGGATAAGCTGAAAGACATAACAACTACAACAATTAAATTTAATGGCTCCTTTTCACATTGATTTTAGTGAACATTTCACTGAAATTGACAGACTTCATAGATTACTAACTAAAAAGCTCTGTGACTTCAAAACTCTTAGTTATCAGGACAGACTGCCAGTTGCCATAGTTCTGCACTCAGTCTCATATAGACTTTTCCATTGGAATCTGTGTCATACCTTTTGAGCTATGAAGTATCCCAACTTCTTTGCCCTCCTATTACTTTACAGATCAATTAGTCAAACATATGATTAAAGAAACTAGTCCTTCATCAATGGCTAAGCAATACATATTTATGTGATATATCCATGTTCATATATATCCCCTACAACTGGAATAAACTTTCACTACGTTACAAGCAAAACATCATCCTTGTCACCTTCATAACAAACCTAGATACTTGCATGAGAAGCCTAAATTCTCCCCGGTCTATCCTGTGTTGCCCTTTATATTCATGTTGTCTCTTTCCAGCTCCTTTCACTAAATGCAGTTGACATGGTGATGCACAGTGGCTACTGAAACTGAAACTGCATTTATTTTTGCTGTGAATTTAACTTTATTCATCCTCACTGTATATGCTCTTTTTTATCTATTTGAATTTACTCTGATGACTGTGTCAAGCTCACTTGGTTTAAAACCCAGCCAATTTGACAAATTCCAAATGGTGTAATCTCCAACTAAGGCACCTGAATGTCTGAAATCTCCTGGCCGAAACAGCTCTCCCAGCAACAGTTTACCTATTGAATGTGTATGTTCATCCTAAGTTACTCTGTACCAGTTTATTAATTAAAATCAAGAGTTCTGTTCATTACTGAACTCTGCCAACTGCACTAAATTACACCTACTTCTTCCTCCAGCCTCCATATTCACTTCCTCGCCCCCTCTTCCCAGCTCTTCTGAACAGCCACTAAAAACCTTTGGGCACTGATATATCTAACTGCTTTTAACTTCTCCAGCTTCCCTATACCTATCTCCCCCTCTTCTCTTCCTCCCTCTATCTCCCCCTCTTCACTTCCTCCCTCTATCTCCCCCTGATTACCTTCATAATCCTCTCATTTGGCCTTGCTTTCATACTTATTTACTGTGAATATACTTACCCCTCTGGGCTTCACTGATTCTTTTTCTTGCACAGTAAAGTGCTGTGGCCCATGCTTAACACTAAAAAGACAAAACTCTTCCTATTCTTACACTAATCTCTCTACCATCTTAAATCCTCATTCACTATCTTTTCCCTTAACAACACCGTAATCGCAACTGAATCCCCCACAAAGCTCCTTGGTGTAATCATCGACAACCTACTTAAATTTAATGTCCATGTTCACAACTGTATAAAGAAAACCCACCAAAAGCTTGGCCTACTTTACACAAGCCAAAAGTTTCTCACCCCTAACTCTATAATCTCTCTTTCCCAGGCTTATCTTATTCCTAATCTTTTGTACTGCTCTCAAATACTTACTAACTTACAATCCTCTCTACTATACTAACTTGAAACTACATAAACGACATTGCCAGATTTGTAGTCAACATGCCACCAAAATCACATCACTGTCTTGCTCTCCAATCTCTCAGTTGGCTAGAATTTCCAAACCAACTCATATATCTCAACTTCTCATAATTCACACTATCGTAAATAAGCCCTCTTCCTGCTTTAGCATATCCCCTCTAGTCTCCCTCTGTAACCCACCATGCTCCCTCAGAAGTTCTGACCAATGCCTCTTACAGATTCATAAACCTAAAAAATCACTTGGACAAAACCTACATAGCTATCTTTCTGCTCTATCATGGAATAAGCTTCCTTTGGCCCTCAGAAATATCACTCATGCACGTAAAGTCAAGACAACTCCACAGAAATCACCTATATAGCTTCTGGAGATGTCAATGTAACCATCCCACCTAAAATTCCTCCCCTCCCTCTGTCCTCCTTAATTCTTTTCCCTCCGTCACATTTCTCTCTATTATTCCCTTTCCCACAGTAATAATATCTATTCTAACTTCCTGTTTATCCTACAATATTCTACTACTGTTTCTTCATGCCCCTCTAATTTACTGTTCCCAGTAACCTGATACTAACTTCCTGCCTACCAACATATTATTCTTCTACCGCTCTTTATACCCCTCTAATTTACAGTCTCTTGTAATCTGACACTAATTATCTCTTCCCTTCACACTACTACTTGTAGTAACTAACGTCATTGTCTCTCATACTAAACCACCACCACCAATTCTACTGCATCTTTGCTCCCTTGCTCGGACCAAATGCTCTTCTATACTCACTTCTAACTTGTAATCCCTCACTAACTGACATCTGTTCTTGCGCTACATTAGGTCATCTTTCTTACCTTTTGCATTTATATATTTTTCTACATACTATTAATTCTACGCTAGCATAATCTGTACTGTGAACATGTTATTCTGTACTATGATTTTCTCACCTGCACAACTTGTCCTTTGAATTTTATACTTATATATTTTGCAATGTGAAGCTGTGAATCACTATTCAGAACTGTGATTTTTTTTTCTACTTGCAAACTTTGTTCTCTGCTTTTTATACTAGTATAATTTGTACTGTGGAGCTGTTCTCCATGGGTCTCCACTGAAAAAGGGTGCATGCTCAGATGGACTAATCCGGACAAAAATGTCAAATAAATAATCAATAAGTATGGCTATTGGTTAGACTTATAATTGTCTGCACTTTATGTCTAGTGATTACCTACAGACCTATTAATTCATACACAACAATAAAATGTGACATCTTCATTTGTTTAGAGAAAACATCATTCTGTTTAAAATAAAGCAGAGACAGCTCAGAGAAGAAAATAGCCTAGAACAAAACTAAACACTGGAAGCTGCAATTTCTTTGCAGCCCAGACCACTAATAATGGGCTTAAATTTAATGCCAAAAGTGTAATATTGTTACATTAAGAACACTACCCCTTCCCCCATACATAACATAGACAGTACCCCACTAAAAAATGAAAATGCTGTAAGGATCCTAGAACAATTCAGATAAAGTTCTCTCTATTTAGGATCATCATGTAACTACAATGGTTATTGCCCAGATTTAAAGTGGTCAGAATGTAGTCTAAAAGACATATAAAACAGATTGGAGTGACCCCAGAGGCTCCTAACTAAGAAGATCACTGGTTTAAAGTCCCAAGTTATCAGGAAAGACTGAAATATATGTCTAAGTATTCAGTATCGTATAGACTCCTGAAGGGAGATCTATACCTTCTGTGGCATGAAGGACTTAGTGATACTGAACCTTTTGATCTACATAAATCAAGTAGCCAGACAAATCAGAACCAAGGCTCTAAACCTTCACCAGAGAATAAATAACACAAAATGGAGAGATAGGTTCTTTAGCTAGGACCTACTCCAGCTATGGAATAGACTTCCACTGCATATTGTGCAGTGTGATACACTATCATCCCTAAAGCAAGAACTGCATAATCGGATGGGCAGTCACAGACTGAGCCCTGGTTTGAATGATGGGATCCTTCTGGAAAGAGAAGGTTCAGTGTGTGTGTGTGTGTGTGTGTGTGTGTGTGTGTGTGTGTGTGTGTGTGTGTGTGTGTGTGTGTGTGTGTGTGTGTGTGTGTGTGTGTTTATGTGTGCATGTATGCACGAGCACATGTGCATTGTGTGTATGTGTGTGTGTGCGTTTATTGAGTACTCTGGAATTAATATTTCCCAATGGATCATGAAAAACTTTTACAAAGTTATTGTGATTGAAGTAAACTGTTTTTTTTTCTGTCAGTCACCCTTTAAGCTTTAGGTAAGAATAACACTTTTCTGTAATGTCTCTAAGACCTAAGTGTTATATTTATTTATATTACTGACATCTTCTTTTGATATCATGATATAGCACATATTGTAAAAGCTCCCAAAGTTTAAGATCAGCTAAAAAGGCATATCTAGAAGTAAAATTATAACTTCATATGGAAGCAAATAAGTTGCACTTGTCAATGTGCATCAGGATGGCAACATAGGAGAATAGGTCGCCCATTAACTGAAATTAGGAGATACTTACTGACAGTAGTGTGGCTGTTTCACAAACATGGTACCAGACGGCAGCTGATATGATTAAAACTAAGTAATGAATTGCTGGATTGGATGTAGAACAATGTCCTAGCGGCTCGCTATAATGCTGAGTAGCACAGAGAGCTCACTTATATTGTACAGTTTTGCTCCATGCTATCACAGCAGGACACTGCAGTTTCTTTGCTCCTTTGCATTACTATACTCTTTCTTGTTATAGTCCTGTTGCGACAGGGTATCTAGTGTGTCACTGATTGCCATGGTTTGCCCTTAAAATGTACTTTTATATCATACAATTGGATTGTTATTTCTGCATCAATATAAAATTCACTTCGGAGTGTGTGGGAAGTCAAATTGAAGTACCACAATGCATGAGCTCTTTGCAAAGCAAGCTGTTTTTCTAAGGAAGCAAACTTCTCTGCGACTCCACAGCTGTGAAGTGATAATGATTTCAAAACTCTATTACATGGGTTGTGCCATGTTTTGTGTTCTTCTCTGCAGCTTAGATGTGACTGCAACAGTGAATTATGCTTTCAAAATCCAACACTATTGCCTCTGTGTTGTGCAGGAATGCTTTTTCTGACAAAATAGTTGTGCACCCATAACAAAATCAGCTTACCATATATTAGGCTTTCAGAAGGGACCATGTATTTGAAAGAGGAGCTGTTTATTTAAAATATATGTAATGGAATTTATTTGACCACTGTCAGGAACTAAAAGTGCAGCTTAAAATAAATGGAAGTCCAAAAACAAAATGGGATCATTAATGCTATCATATTACCAGTTCTTTAGGTGGCTGCTTTTAAATGACTCCTGATGTAGGTGGCATGCCACTTACAGGCCTACACCTGTTTGTAGCATGTTTGATGGAGGAAGGAATACAGTAATTAGAAGGAAATATGTCACTGTATATAAACATAAGATGCACACATGCAAGCACTGACACACACAGACACACAGATGTAGACACACACATACACACACACACACACACACACACACACACACACACACACACACACACACACACACACACACAGTATGGGCATGCATCTGTATATTACCATGGACACCAGTGCATGCCTTCAGTTGGAGTCGTTACAAGGGACATACGCTTCTAGAAGAAAATAACCAACCTTCCTTTGCGTCTTGACTAATTAAGTTAACTGCCAAGCTCACAGATGCTACAATCTCAGTTCCAGATACTCAAATAAGGATGTTTTATTCCACTGATAGGAGACATGAATCACCATATAATGGACTGCATTTGCCAAAGGCCTGTGCAACAAATATGAGAGGCAAAAGATTGTAAGATGAAATACTTGGGAAACTAGCAAGAGCATAAGAAATGTGTAGGTGCCATTGTTGTGGAAGGGTATATATCCTAGAAACATATAAATTTGCCATTAAATGAATGTAATTTATTTTGTGATGCCTTTCAAGTTAAATGGAAGATAATTCTGTTTTATATCTAGTACTCAAACAAGCTCTGTCATGTTTTAAAACAATAAGACATATATATGCATATTTACTTTAACACAAGCTCTTGTCTTTCAGAGTTCACATATCTGTATTTTGTCCACACCAACAAAACAGGAAATCCGTTGCTGTTAAACTCGTATATGGTCTCTTAAAGTGCATTTGAGCATAATTACAAACATAAATACAGAGATGCATAAGTGCATGTTTGCCTAGCTGGATTGAAAATAGTTGAGTGAAGCAATGCAATTCTCAGGCAAAAAAGTAAAATAAGCTGTCTTAAACTAACCTTTGTTTTGAACTTACTCAACTAAGATGGTAAATTAGTTCAGTAAAATGTTATCAAAGAAGTTAGCAAAGTATTAGGTCTGCATCAAATCAGTGTCATATAGAAGAGATTTTTTTATTGGGGGTACAAAGACATTTGAGCTTTGAATGAAGCAGAGGTAACATTCTTAACTTATTAGGCAAAGATAAGTACTAGATTATCCTATGCTAATATATTTTGTTTTCATTGTTTTATGTAAAATGTTTATTCAGTGATGTCAAGTAATACAATGGCTAGCATTGCTGTCGGTGCTGCACACAGTTCATGCTCCTTTATTTTGATTCTCTTGTGGTGTATTCTTTGTATGTGGAGTACGCATGCCATCCCTTTGCCTTAGTAATTCTTTGCTAGGTGTTCTGACTTCCTCCCACTTCCTAAAGTCATGGTGAAGGTGAACAGATGATCCCTAAAAATGGCTGAAAGGTGTGTTTCTGTGTGTGTCTTTGTCATGTGTGAATAACTGTATGTCATTGCTGTGATATACTAGCAATGCTCTGGTTACTCTACATATTTAAATTGGATTAAGTAAGTAATTAAAGAAAGGAATTAATTAATGAGTGAATGAATGAATTAATACTTCTTTTAGGCTATTACACAACTGCTTTATAAATAAAATTGATGAAAGTGTCTTGTTTTAAGTTTCAGTTCACACAAAGAATTCAGAAACAACTTTCAGGGTAATGCAATTAATCAAGACTAAGTATTAATTGGAACAGCTGTATTATTTTTATTTTTTTCTGTCTGAGAAAAATAAGTTCAGTATGCCATATATATTTTGGTACATAACTGTGTTTTTCTGAACATGTGGTAATGTCTAACAAATAATTAAAAAAAAAGAGTTTATAGCACAGCTGCTGTTACGCATGTCTGCATTAAATTAGAATATATATTATTTGAATAACCTTTGTATTGTTTGGCTGAAGTTCAGTTGAATATTTCTGGATTGTCAAATAAAACAGTGACCACAATTTTCGAAAACATAGAGAGGGAGCTGAGCTCCAGTTGTAAATGGCTCAATGACTGTCTAGATTAGGACAAACTGGTTTAGGTTGCGCAGATATGAGCAGGGGATGGTTGTCCTGACTTGATTAACAACCTGATGTGGCTGTCAGTTAAGCAAGGTAGTTATGCTTGTCAGTTCGCCTTGTTATTATTATTATTTCATTCTGGATTTGCTTTAAACAGAATAACCCTGAAAAATGCCTTTTTGTTAGTATTATTTAATTCTGACTTTGTTTTAAAAAGCATAATCTTAAGAATAAATTACATGGGAAGTTGCATAGCCCTTGCCCTGACAACCATAAGAATAACCGAGACTGTCTGGTTAGGATTTGTTCCTTTCTTAGACTTAAATGTTAATAGAAAACATTTGAATCCATGTTTGGTTGTATGAGGAAAATGTAAGACTTAAAGCTAAAACTTCAGAATCTTTTATCAGCTCCCTCTTTTATGAGGTTTCATCTTAGATGCTAGTAGATGGTTTTAATGGAGCAAGTTTTCACTGTAAAAGAAGCACATCCCAGGTTTCCCATTCCTTTGCATACCTGCTCATTTTGACTATTGTGTGGCTGACCCTGCAAAGTGATATTTTGATTATTGTATTTAAATGCTTTGTCACAATAAAGTCATATTCTTCTAAGGTTATGGTTATAGTCATCTGTTAAAGGGTGCCAGGCTTCACAGGCAGTTGTCAATCTGCCTTAACTGTATTTTGTGTTCTGAATGTTGGTGTGTGTAGTCAGGCATACACAGTATGAGTCAAATGTCTAAATTATTTTTGAGGGACACATTTTATATCGAGTCTTGAAAAACATAACTGAATTGCTTATTTTATGGATTAATTTTCTCTGCATGGTAATTCATTTTGGCTGCTTCACCAGTGAGATTCCAATGACCAAAGAAAAGGAATACAAGTAAGATTTCTACTATCACTTTCCTGTAAAAATGGCAAATGTTCTGCCTTGCTCTGTATCTTTCACTAAGTACTGCAAATCATTTTAAGGCATTTTTTGCAGGCGTAGGTAAGAAAGATAATCAGTAAAGTATGCCAGCATGTTGCATATTTCTCTTCAAGTGGGAGGCAGTCTTACAGTGTCAGTACAGCCCCCCTACTCGGCCAACATCACAACCTGAATCACGCAGGGGCAGTGTTTGGTATCACCCATCCCAGTGTGTCTTAATGAAAACATCACTGATGGCCCATTTTCTTAAGCCTGTTGTAAAATGATATGCCTGAATGCTCTGAAGGAGATTCCATCTGTTATTTAATACTGCTATTCACAAGAAAAAAAAAATAAAGGATTTTTATCTATCTCTAAAAAGTAGAGCAACATATTTATTATTTATTTACATTTGTTGACCGGGAGAGTCCGTTTTCAGCGGAGGGCCAGGGAAAAAAGCTCCACATTAAGTATTACTTACATTATACAGTTAAAAAACATACCATCTGAAATATAGACATTAGTCTAGCTGAGGACGTAAGACAAGAATAAAACAGATGTAAAACAGCTGTAGAAAATAGTACAATTTAAAAATTGGTGACATATACTAAACATGGTTACAAATGTAGTTGAGATTCATCAGTGAACAACTGATACAATCTGTTTTTGAGGTACATAACTTGTTTCCTTACACAAATATTGGAGATGAAATGGAAAAATAACAGTACTGATTACATGTGTTTTACAGACATGAAGAAGGCATGTATCCCAGTAACACAGAATATCTTGTGTGGGAGCTGCTGCAGTAGGCAAGGGCACTATGGCCTCTGTGTCAAGGTGCGAAAATCAAGTGTTATGGCCACATTCTCAACATTAAGTCAGATGCACTCAAGGATGGTGTGAAACTGACTAGGAATGAACTTGTTTCACAACCTGTTCACACATTTCATGCAGCGGAATAAGTCTGAAGAGTAATGAGATTGGGGACATGAATGCTACATTTTTTTGCACATACATGTTATTGCTGTTTTAACCTGAAGTGACTATCATCTATAGCATGTCCAAGAACAGTCTGATCCTGAATGTGAATAGTTTGACGTTAAGCTCAGCACAGCCATGTCAGTCAAAGTGAACTTCTGATCGAAAAAATAGATTGTTTTTTGGTGAAGAAAAGATCAGCTAACTCATTTGGTAGAATTTCAGTATGTAGATATCATGTTCAAAAGTGAGTATCGGAGGTATCAGGAGACTGACATGATCCTACTGCTTGCAGCGTATCAGAATGTGATAGGAAACCAAGAGATAAGTCTTATACAGAGGATCTCAAGCTACTGCTCAGTTTATGTCACCATTTTCTTTGATGGATACAAGCTTACACTCATGTCTGAAAGGCTGAAACTCTAGACTCAAGCAGAAAATGATATATTTTTTTCACAGCTGTAGGTTCATCTGTTCTGAAAGAATATTGAGTTCAGCAGTCTAACAAGACCTTGGTGTAGCGCTGGTATTCTTTTAGGTTAGATGGAATCACTTGAGATGCTTGAGCACCTAGTGAAATGCCTCCTGGATATTTTCCATAGGAGTAAAGTATGCATAGTCTACGAATGAAACCCCACAAAAAGCACAAGATATGGTCAAAGGGTTATATCTCTAACCTTGTCTGGAAATGTCACAGAACTTGGGTGATGCACTGAGGACTCTTATTAGTAATAGAAAAATGTAGTGTTCCCTGCTTAGTTTTCTACTTCCATTACATTAACAAGACAAGGTGGATTGATGGACGGGTTATTTCATCTGATTTGATTAACAAAAGTACTGAATGTCCTCCATGCCTATTTACAGCATGAATTTGCATAGAGAAGTATAGTCACATTTCTGTACAGTCTAGCACAATGTGATAGTCATTAGCATACCAGATAATGACAGAACAAAAAATGTCTTGTTAAACAAAAAGTATCAAAACATAGAAAATGGAAGCAAAAATATTATATTCAAATATGTAAAATGAATGCAGCAAGTAAAATCAAATGAAATAAGGGTTCTACTAATTTTACAGTCAAATAGTGAAATCTTAAGTAAAGTTTCCAGTCCATGTAAATGACATCCCCAAAACTGTTTCCAGCTTAGTGTATAAAAAAGCAAGAAATTAAAACAGTAAACTGTCATTTTTTTAGAAAAATCTACCACAACAATAAAAGTCAGTACTCTATGATTAATGGAACACTCTGGTACCATGGCAAGAGAACCTTCAAGGAGTTACATCAACATATAAAGTCAAGAACATATATAAACTAAATTTAACCGCATCAATAAAATGTGTCCAGTCAGAAATATATGACAGTTATGAACACAAAATATAATTAAGGCATCCATAAGTAGTTAAGAACATGATTCCATGGTAATATTATCCCCAGGCTTTAGAAAGTCTTAACACAATGTGGAACCCTTATCTTGGAAGACTTTTGTATTATGCTAAGTGCTTCCTGTTGTGATACTGCTCTACCTCTGAGCTCTTACCACTGCAGGGCCCTTCGTAACACAAAGTCAGGTCTTGCGGGTGTAGCAGCATGCTAATGTGGTAGACTATGAGTGGCAGGGTGGCTAATTAGCTATGTGCTCTCCCCAGATCTGTTTGCAAATATAAAATGACTTGGCTGAGTGATTTGGGAATAATTCGGCTTAGTAAAATTTTATACTGTGAACAGCATCAAATGATGATGGTGACCCATTAAATCCAATGGGAGTATTAACAGTAAAGGTGAGTCCAGCAAAGCCATGGAAGTGTGTGCCTGAGTGTTTATGTGTCAGTGTGAGTATGCACGTCGATGTGTTTATTTACGTCTGTATGTGCATGAATGAGGCTGTTTGTGTGTGAAAGCATATGCACATGTGTGTGTGTCTGGGTGGCTGCTCTAAGGGTGTTGTTAGGGGATCACAAGTCTGAATGTTTGAGTGCATGCATACTTGCATACTTGTGTGTGTGTGTGTGTGTGTGTGTGTGTGTGTCTCTGTGTGTATATGTATGTGCATGTATGTGTATGTTTCTGTGTGCTTATGCCTGCCTAAATGGTCACAGTATGGAATGTAGGCGATGCCTAGCATATATGTGTGTTTGAATTTGTGTGTGCACACCATATGTGTGTCTGTGGGTGTGTGTGCTCATGTGTAATTCTGTGTGTGCGTGTGTGTGTGTGTGTGTGTATGTGTGTGTGTGTGTGTGTGTGTGTGTGTGTGTGTGTGTGTGTGTGTGTGTGTGTATGTGTGTATGTGTGTGTGTGAGGGTAGGTGGTGGTTGCCTTTGCTAACTCAATGCATGAGCTGCTAAGGAGAACACTAGTGTGGTCAAGTCTGACATTGCAACATTTGATTCAGAGACAAGGTTATGAGATGCTAATGTGGTATTTCTTCTTGTGACTGCACAATGTATCAGAACTGGAATTTCTATTTGTCTTACTAATTGACCAACCTACATGGAGTTATTAATGTGGGTGGCGAGTAATTCTGAAAGTCCCACTATATGCTCCATCAGGATGGCTTATATTTTAAAATTAGTACTGCTTTCTGCTTCCTTAAAACAGTTTTACAAATTGCATTTCATTTTAGGAGATTGATAAAGTTTTACATAAAAAGTTCACTGAATCTATACTATCTACCCTGCAATTGTTATAAGACATTGCCACTGGACGGGTTATATTGTTATTGGAAATGTTTCTGCGATGTTCCCAAAACCTAACATTCAAAGCTTTTTTATTTACTCCAACATATACTCTTCCACAAGACAAAGCAAAACATTATCTACTTTTTTGTATCAGCAATTGATTGATGTCTAACACTAAACAATATTCCACTGATAACTAACAGAATCAGAAATGATATACTTAAAGTAGAACAATGCCCACTGGCTGACAAAGCTTCTGACTTCAAATGGTATTATTTTGTTCTTGATCTCATATCTCTTTATTTTTTTAAATATAATGTATAATTAAACTCCTCAGATTTGCATAAGGTATTTAAGATTGTCTGTCATGTGACTGTTGTAACTCTGATCCATTGGACTGTGTTTTGGATCTAGAAAGACTTCAGGTGTGGTTGCAGCCAGACCACCACTACTTAGCATTTTTGTACGATGAAGCCCACTGCTCATTAACAATGAACAGTGAGGGAAATCAGTGCAAATAGTTCAGCTTATTAAATATCCTGTTCTTGGCTACAGCAGGGTCTGTGGGAACAACTTGTATTCCAAAGATGTGTCTGTAGAGAAAGACCCGGGCTAGCAGCGCTCAGTCATTGTGCATACACATTCAAGAGAATCTGCATGATCCCATTTGGAAAGCAGTTGTTAGGTGAAGAACTGATCTGACAACCTTAAGTAAGTGTCATATAAGTGTGATCACATGTTTTTTTCCCAGTTTAAAGGATGGAAATGTGAATACAGCAAAGAAATAAAAAGGGGAAACCAAGCAGAGAGTAGAATATAAGGTGAAACACCCTAATGAATAAATAGGATATCTGTGAGGAAAGAGGGGTATTTTTTTGTGAGTCAAGTGCCCATTTTTTATACATAAATGCACACATACATAGGTTCATAGGTTCATACTAGGCTATCTGCCCTATGGCATTTATAAGCCTAGCCAGAATGTGTTTGGCTTTCACCACCCATTTTAAATTTATTTTGCTATGCCCTTTTTCAAGGTTAGTATACTGTGCCTCTGTCTAACAGTGACACAGAAGTGATACCCGGGGTAAACCTACAATCTCCCATCCACTCATCAAGATTCCTCTTGAAGAGAGTCAATGAGGGACTCTGCCTAACCTGGACTGGGATTTTATTCCAGAGTGAAGGGAGCCTCTGGGTTATGAATCTGTCCCTCCAGCATGTCCTATTTATTTCAGTGCTGAGGTTCAAGTCTCTCGAGCGCATAGCTTGATGGGATTTGGATTTTCTGAGGTGCAGCATGTCCATTAATTCCAGGTTGGACATGGCTTTATACGTCAGGCACAGATTGCCTCTGAACAGGCGGTATGCCACTGAGTAGAACTGGAGTTTCTTTAACCAGGCAGCATATGGCATCTGTTTGAGCCCTTTGATCCACTTGGTGAGGTACTTTTGGGGTCTTTCCAGTTGCTGCAGGTGTCTGGTAAGGTACATCCCAAAAGGGGCATTGTACTCAATTATGGGCCTGATGAAGGATGAGTAAAGAGGCACAATGACCTCCCCTGATCTAGATGTGAATCCCTTCATGATTAGGTAGACTATATAAAATGTTTTTCTAACCACTTTGGCCACGTGGTTGTCAAATGAGAGATTGCTATCAACTTGGGTCCCCAGGTCCCTAATTACTTCTTCTGTACTTAATGGATTACCATCTGATCTATTGGTTAAATGTACCATTGATTTGCATCTATGAGCAGTTGTTAAGTGCTAGTACAAAAACACTGTGACTTTTTATTATATTATATTATATTGCAGTTTGCAGTTCATTGTTTTTTATGTATTATGTGTGTGATTTATTTTAAATTTTTAAAAAAACGTTTCAGGTTTCTGATGAAGTGATGTGTAAGTATACTTATTTTATTTTTACTTTGGTGCTTGTGCTCAGTCCTCTCTCTGAAGAATCTTCCTTAAGAGAGTAGGAAAACGCTTGCTATTGTCTTGTATAAAAAATATAAAAAAATAAAAATAACACTGGGGGAGGGAGGCCTTGTTCTGTTTGTTTGTTTTGCTACTTTACCACCTTTGTGGTAATTTGTGGGCACTTTGTTTTTGCCAAAGGGGATGACTATACACTTTTGGCATTTAGCTTGAGGCCATGGTTCTGGCACCAGTTGTCTGTTTCTATGAGGCCCTTTTGGAGGATGCTTGTGTCAGCTGGAGAGTCGATTATGGTGCCCAGTTTGCAGTCATCTGTGAACTTGGTCAGCCACAGTCCTTCCGTGTTGGCCTGTACCTCCGAGAAATATATACCGAACAAGAGAGGTCCCAGGACTGAGCCTTGTGGGACACCACTTGTAACTGGTTTGGAGTCTGACATGGCTCCAGCAATTCTAACCATGTGGGTTCTGTCCTTGAGCCAGTTTGCAATCCATCTAGTGACATAGGGTTTTATATTTAAGCTGGTGAGCTTATCTATAATGCCCGAGTTGGGTATTGTATCAAAGGCTTTTGCAAGGTCCAGGTAGGCTGTGTGGACCACCTTCCCCTCGTCAATGGCCTTGGTGACTGTTTCAAAGAAATCATCCAGGTTTAAGAGGCAGGATCTGCCCTTAACAAAGCCGAACTGGGTAGGATCCAGTGTCTGTAGGTCCCCAATATCTTTATTTATGAGGTCCATGATGATCCTTTCCATAGCTTTGCAGACCAAGCTAGTCAGGCTTATGGGGTGATAGTTTCCAGGATCCGTTGAGGCACCACCTTTATGGAGAGGGACCACTGTTGCTGTACGCCACTCTTTGGGCACATATCCTGTAGTAAGGCTGAGATTGAACAGTAGTTTTATGTTTGGGTTTAGCTCTTCTTGGAGTTCATGTAGGACACAGCCCGGGACACCGTCTGGTCCCATTGATGCTGTGTTTTTGCTTTGGAGAGGGCGGCTCTTACCTGAGCATCTGAGATGTCAGGGGCAGCACTCTGCTGGGATAGATATTTGCCCTTTTGGTGGGAGGGGGAGGAAAGTTTGCGCTGAACCTGTCAGCTAGGATGTTGGCAATGTCTGTGGGTTCGGTGTATTTTTGTCATTTTGGACTAATTCTGAGCATATCTGGGAATTACCACCCAGGTTCCTAACATAACTAAAGAAAGCCTTGTGATTATCCTTAGTGTCCTGTACAATTTTTCTCTCGAAGCTGGCCTTAGACAATTTTATGAGTGCCCATAGTTTTTTGCTAATACTGATCAGTGATGCCTTCCCTTTTTGGGATTTTGCTCTATCATTTAGTAGCTTCCTCCTTCTATTGTATAGTTTGTTTATGGCTGGGGTCCACCAGACAGGATGTCTGCCTTTGGAGGACTGGGTCTTGGTTTTATTTGGGATTGCATGATCCATGCATTCCTGAAGGTGTTCATAGAATGCGTTTATAAAGGATTTTGCGGTCTGGGCCATATTTTCCACAGGCTTGGGGGCTTTGAAGGATTCCACCTCGGTTTTGAGGAGTGTGAAATTTGCTTTAGAGAAGTTTTTCACTGTGGTTTTCTGGGCAGGGGGTGGGGTCGGGACGTGAATATCCAGTGAGATTAGTTTATGGTCTGATCTTACCAGTGAGGGATACACTTCTGGTCTGGAGCATAGAGTCCCCATGTTGGTGATGATCAGGTCCAGTATGTTTTCTTGTGAGAGTGGTAACAAGTTGTTCCATAGCATTTGAGTTTATAAATTCTAGGAACCATTGGGCTAGGGTGTTGGAGCTAGAGTAATGCTCCCAGTCTATGTTTGGGTAGTTGAGGTCGCCCAATATAATGGTGTTTGGAGAGACCTTCATATTTTCCAGTGTTCTCAGAAAGGCTGAGTGGGGTTCCTGGGTTTGGGAGGGTGGTCTGTAGCAGGCTATAAACTGGAAGGCAGTTTTACCCACTGTTAGTTGCACATGGATAGTCTCTGATGCTTCGTGCTTTGCCACCAACCTGGAGGTGTGGGTATCTTTGATGAATATCGATACTCCCCCTCCTTTTGTGGTTCGGTCCAAATTTTGGGGCCGAAAAGCATGGTATAAGGTATAACCTGGTAGTGCTGGGGTGCTCTCGGGTGCCCTGAACCAGGTTTCTGTTACTGCACAGATATTGATGCTCTCCATGCTAAGGAGAGTTTTGAGTGCATGCATCTTGAGGTTTAGACTTCTGGCATTGAGTAGCATTACTCTTAGTTTCTTATCCCTTGTGATAACTATGGAGGTGGGTTTGTCTTTTGAGCCTTGCCTAAAAAAGGCACTATGGGGGTAGCAAGAGCCTTTGCCAATATCCGAATGCCCAGGGGTGACAGGTGCAAGCCGTCCCTAGCGAAGCATCGTGGCTTGTTGAGGATATCATCCCAAGCTGACAGGCATTGGATCCCCTTTGAATGACACCAGTACTTAAGCCAATTGTTGAAATTGATCATCTTGTCTTCATATTGTTGCATCATTCTTGGTGAGGGTAAGATGCTACTCAAAGTCATGGTCATACCGGCCTGGGCTACATGCTCAGAGAGCTCCTTTATGTCTCTTTTCATGTAGTCCAGGGAGGTATGTCTCAGGTCATTCACACCAGCATGGACAATGACTGAGTCATATTTGTACTTGCCTTGGAGTGACCTGAGTGCTTGTGTTATGTGGCGGATCCTAGCGCCCGACAGGCTGCTCACCATGACCCTCTCCTTGTTCAGCCTGGTGAGCGGGATGTCAGTGTGCCTGACGATAGAGTCACCTATTACAAGTGTATCAGGTGTGTTGTTTAGTCTTAAGGGCTGTGACTGTTTGGCACACTGGCTTTGTGAGATATGTGTTGCACGTGTTTTGTTTTGGGGTAGCGGTTGCTTGGGTGTCTGCTTTGGAGGTCTCTGCTGCTTAGGCAGATCTTTATTTAGAGCCTCGAGTATGTTTTGTGTGATTATGTGTTTGGTTTGCTGTCGTGGTAGGTCTATGTGAGACTGGAATTGTAGTGAGTGGTTTCCTTCTCCTCCTGACTGATTATGGCAGTACTGAGTTGAGAGAGCTTAGCCTCCAGTTTGGCTATATGGTTGCATCTCTCACATGTGTTGGAATTTGTTGGGAGGAGGAGAGGGTTGTCTGTGTACATGAGGCAGTTGTAACATTGCCTCAAGATTCCCAGATTCACCAGCTGGACCGGAGAGGAGATTGACAACTGACCTTTGGACATGCTAGAATAATATTGGGAATTCCTTTATAATTGAAAACAAGGGCCAATGGGGAGTGAGGGTGTAGTGCTTTTAATTTTTAGTGCTGACTTATATAATTGCTTTAGTGAGCAAGTGCAAGTGCAATGTGTTACAGGTAACTTAAATGCAAAATGACAAACAGTAACTTTCTTTCAAGTGAAACAAGGAAATAAGTACAGTAAGCAATGCAGATATCACTAGTGATCCACAGAAGTGCTGAGAAGCCGTGTATTAGGTGGAATTAGCATTCCAGGGAAATAACAAGCAAACAAACAACAAGCATATAAACAAAGCTAGATTCAGCAGGCCTGGATCTAGTCTATGCTACAGCAAACAAGGTGTACCAATTTCAGTAAGATACAGTTCAAATATTCAGGCACGCACATGCACGTACACATATATATCTATATATATATATATATATATATATAGATAGATAGATAGATAGATATAGATATGTGTGTTTGTGTGTATGTGTGTGTGTACTCACTATATATATATATATATATATATATATATATATATATATATATATATATATATATATATATATATATATATATACATACATACACATAATATATATCCATGAAAGTGTGAACAGTGGTTGTAGATGACTGTCACTTTTGAATTGACACACGTTGCAAAAAAAAAATCAGAAAAAAGAATGAAGAGAAGGTAAGTTGGAAATGGAAGTAATAGAAGTAAAAGTAAGATAAGCAGGTTAGCTTAGGTTGCAAAGATATATGAATATAGAAGGCAGACAAAAGTGGTAGTGGAGGTGCTGACAGAATGACAGAGGGGGAACACAATGGAGAGAGTGACATCAGACAAACAGAGGGAAGACGGTGGCAAGTGGGAGGATTGAAGAACAAACTGTGGTGGACATAGACATGTAAGGGGGGGCACCAAGACAGGGGATATAATGGGGTTGTTCAGTTACAATCCTTTCCACTGGGAGCTTATTCAACATCCCAATCTCCTACACCACTGAACTGTGCCTCAGATGGAAGAACCTGTGTGAGGTAGTGATACAACTTAATGAGTTGCAGGAGGTTCTCTAAGAGACCAATGTAGGCATTTAGCTTACCTACAGAGTAAGCTCCTCAACAATGATTGCAGCCTATGGGTGAGAAAGCTGACACCTCAATTTGTAAAGCTACCATTGAGCCCAAGAGAACCACCTTGAGGTGCAAGGCTGTCCACAGTACTTGCTGCAGGTGTTGTAGGAGGTTTGCAGGTGACTGTAGCAACCTGAATCCCAAATGCTGTTGCCAGTGGTGGTGTTACCACCTGTGGGGGTACTGGGAGACCTTGATGGAATAAAGGATGCAGGTCTTGATACTGTTGCATATAAGTGTAAAATAAATTGAGAGAAACAAAATAATAAATGAAGTAAGTATATGTAATATTATTCATAGTAAGAATGATGGGGTCTATATTACTAGAACGAACGCTTAAATGTTCGAATCTCTAAAGGTCGACCTTAAGATATCGAACAGTTAAGCGATCGAAATTTTACAAAAATTAAAAAAAAAAATACACAATAGAAAAAAAACAAAAGGGTTTAAGCAGGGGGGCAAGCCCCCCTGCACCCCCACATGGGGGGCTGCACCCCCACACCTCCCCTACTTTAATATTCCAACTCCAAGATTGCGCTACAGTGTAGGGAATGGGAAATTTGCAATTTTCGCACTGTAATTCACTGAAGTGCAATCTCGGAGTTGGTATATTTAAGTAGCGGGATGTGTGGGGGTGCAGGGATGCTTGCCCCCCTGCTTAAACCCTTTAGTTTTTTTTTCTATTGTGTATTTTTTTCTACCCTTTCTACATGTTTGTTTGTTTTTTTATATACTTTTTTACTATTTTGAATGTTTAAGTGATCGATCTGTAAAGATCGACCTTTACAGATTAGAACATTTAAGCGTTCGTGTTCAATCTGTAAAGGTTGACCTTTACAGATTCGAACATTTAAGCATTCATTCTAGTAATATAATCCTGAATGATGAATGGGAGGGGGATACAGATATAATGAAAAAGTACAGCTCATGTATTGTCTTTACTATAATTACAGGTGCTGTACTCAAAGGAACAAACAAATAAATCACATAATAACAATGATAGGGGATCAGACCCAGAGCCACAATCATATACAACCCAAAAAGTCAAACCTTAACATAGTGAACTGCTTATACAATCTGAAGGAACCCTGCAGTGAAACACAGAGTAATGGTATATGTAAGACAAATGTACAGACACAAAAAATGCAGTTTGTGTATACGTGTCCATTACAACGTTATAGATGTCTTATCCAGAATTACCACAAAGACCCACTGATAGCACAACAGACAACCAAAAGGGTAATCATACTCCCAGCATGATCACAACCAATCTGAAAAACAAACTCTTAATGTTTAGAGCTGTTTGTATGACCCAACTGAAATCTGAAGTTGAACACACAGTAATGTTAACAGATCAAGTGTACTGAGAAAAATGGTCTGTGAGAGAAATTTACAGATACAGTTCAAAGATGGAGCTCACGCATATATTTTTTTTCCTTTAAAATGTACATATTTACTCAAAAGTACTACAAACATCAACCCCAAATTTCCAATGACATCAGAACAGACAACAGTCTGGGTGGGGGGGGTCTAATCGACAGCCATCATCAAACACAGTCTGAGAACTAGCCTTAATGTGTTGAGCTATTTACACAATTCTGCAAAGGTATTCATGCAGACCCACAACAACAGCAACAGCCATACTGCTTCCTTTAAACTCTTGAGACTTAGCACAAAAAAGTGAAATCACTAGAAAAAAACATATACCCCAAGATTCAATTACAGCTTTTTTCCGTGGAGGAATAGTGCAGCAGCTTCTGCACAGAATATGGCTGCCGAACAATCCAGTAAACAAGACTGGGGGCATGCATGAGCCTGCCAGCACTATTCTTGCACAGACACTAATGCTGCCAGCACTATTCTTGCACAGACACCACTGAATTATGCTAATTACCTCATGTGCTGGTGAAAACCATGTAAATAATTTGAATTAGTGATTCAGTAAACAGGCAGGCATTCTTGCAAGAACAGTGTCAGTTGTAGAAATGTATTCGGTTACTGGCCGTGTACATTTCTGCAAAAATGAAAACAGGAGCATGACAGCTCAAAGTAAAGCATGTATTATAATCGTCAGGCATGACGATGGCCAAAAATATGGCCATTGTGATGGAAACGTGTTGCAAAAAAATGAAAATCAGCTGTTTCAGCATAGCTCAGTGGTGCGCAAATGGGATTGTGACAAAAAAAATGTTGAAAGACAATTTTATGTGAAATCTGCATTTTGCCATTATAGTGTATGGCATGCAGAATCAAAACAATAACATGAAACACTGGTTGGTAACGGGAAAAGCTCTGGTGTAATGGTGTAACAAGGGACTAAGGCAGTGGGGTATGCAAATGAGCAAAATCTACTGAATCACTAAATGGGAGACAATTCTCTGGCTGCATCTAACCGTGTAGGAGCTATAAGGCAGTGGTGTAAGCAGGAGAAGCAGCATACATGAAAAGGGTGTGTGTCGTGCTTGGTGTAAGCACATTGGAGCTCCATGGCTCAAACTTGAGCTTAGCTAAACACAGCTAAGCAAGGCAATGTGTCTGAGGCTGTATTTACTTATTTATGGAATGAAAAGCATGTTCAAGTCCAGGGGAGGGCCAGTTCTGCTTAAAACTGTTTACTTTAGATGAACAGGTTTGTGCAGTGGGCACTGTGTCTTAAACAAAACAAAAAAAGAAAAAAAAATGGAAATAGCAGAACTGTTTACATTTGGGCAGCGGGTTTGCATGGCGTGCCTTGTGGCTTAAAAGGGGTGGAAATGGAAAGGGAAAAAAAGAAAAAAGGGAAATAGAATAAAAGCAATCAAGTACAAATAACCTAGATGGCAGGTAGAATATCTCAAAGTCAACCAATCATACAGGCAGCATCTGCAGTACAACAGTCTACACAGTTCAAACACCTTTCAGTCTGTTTTTTCCCACAAACTCTGCACCATTGGTGTGCACACTAAGGGGAATTTTAACCGACAAAATGTTAGGGGCTGCGGTCACTTTGATACATCAGTATGTGCTAGAGGCTGAGGGTGGTGAGAAGGGTAATGCTTACAACCACCCCAGACTGAAGAGGAGGAGAAGAGTGTTCAGACCCAGGGTAACCTACCAGGGGCTACATGATCTGGAGATACTAGAGCACTACAGGGTGGACAGGGACACACTTCAGCAACTCGTTGAGCTGTGCCAGCCTCACCTCAGACCCAGAGCCAACAGAGGGGAACCCATACCAGTGAATACCAAGGTATGTGTAGCCTTAAGGATACTAGCTACAGGTACTTTCCAAAGACCTACTGGGGACATCATGGGGGTCTCACAGGCATCTGCATCCAGGGTACTCCACCAGTTCCTGGATGCCATGCTACCACATCCTGGTGAGCACATCTACTTCCCCAGCACCCGTGAGGAGAGGACCAGCAATATGTGCCTATTCCACTGTGTAGCAGACTACCCAGAGGTACCTGGTGCCATAGACTGCACGCACATCCACATCAAAGCACCACCCAGTGAGCAGGGTAGGGTCTATCTAAACCACAAGGGCTTCCACTCCATCAACTGCCAGGTCATGTGCAATGCCCAGGGCATTATCATGAATGTGTGTGCTAGCATCCCTGGAAGCTATCATGACTCCCACATCTGGCATTCCTCACAGCTCTATCAGGGATTTGCCAGGGGGGACATCCCATATGGCCAACTAGTGGGGGATGCTGGCTATGCACTGGAGCTGTGGATGATGACATCAATCAGAAATGCACACACCCACTCAAGAACACCATAATGAGGCACACACACAAACCAGGATCATTATAGGGTATGTGTTTAGGGTGCTCAAGTCATGGTTCCGCTGCCCTGACATATCTGGTAGAGCTTTGCAGTACTCTCCAGCCACATGTGTACACATGCTCATAGTATATGTCATGCTACACAATATGATCCTGCGGAAACAGCTGCGGCAGGAACAGCATGCGGAAGGGCCATACAGCCCCCCACCATTGCCAAGGTCCCCATAGGCAAAGAGGGACTCAGAGGAGGAGGCCCCTGAGCCTGCTCCTGTAGGCAGACAGACGCATGCCCAATATGTCCTGGCCTTGACAAAGAGGCAATGCATAGCATACACACTGACACTGTAGGGACCCAAGGACTGACACCTTTCCACCCAGTACATGCCCCATTGCCCTACTTTACAAGGTCTGCTGATGTCATTCACCTTAGAGGTACCTGTATACACTTATCAGCCCTCTAAACTCTGTGGCGTATGCAATAACTTTGTAATACTGTAGTGGAACTATTTATTAGGTAGGGGTTCTAATGTCAATACTGACAACTGTAGTAGTTTGTGTGAAGCATATCCCCTGTGGCTGTTGTGTGTGCAGGTTATACAGTTTTAAGGCCTGTTGACCCCTACTCATGACATCACTTTAAAGACCCTGTTAATGGCATTTGCTTCACATGCACCATGTAACACTATACACCCCATACCAGTCATCTGTACAGATGTACATGGGATATCCACATGTTTGCAAACTATATTTGGTCTGTGTCCCCCGACAATCGGCATTCCTGTAATATCATTGCCAGATATGTCACAGTTACTGTACTGACACACATGCCAACATCAAACATCATACCTGATCACTTGTGCAGCTTTGTAGGAGCAGTAGACGAGACCACCATCCATGAAGGCATTCCCAAGATTATTTGCTGTAAGAGGTTGTGTGCTATGTCCCAGGCATATAATCTATGTGGAGCATGTCACATGTATGCAGCACTATAGTACATACAAGTGGATACCTAGGGTTACTAATATGTCTATTGTATATGTGTTTCTGTATGCACAGCCCCTGTGGCTGTCTTCAGTGTGTGTATCTGATGGCTATACCATTTTGTGTGCCTCTTCCACCCTGTGAACTCCCCCATTTCCAACCTGGTCTCATCCCATACAGATGTCATCCACCGTACAAGCACAGTTACACATTTTCTAACACCAAGCCACTGTGGTGCAATGGTCGTAGCACTGTGTATTGTTCATTAATAGATGGGTAGGTCATCTACTTTGATAAGTGCCACCTCCATGTGCATGTGTTTCTCATTGCATGTCCCTATGCAGTGGTGTGTGTGTGTGTGTGTGTGTGTGTGTGTGTGTGTGTGTGTGTGTGTGTGTGTGTGTGTGTGTCAGATGGCTCTAACATGTTAAGGGCCTCTGAACCCACCATTGGCAATCCTAACAGCCCCTGCAATTTTCACCCACTTCAATAGAAGTGACAGACACTGCCACACTACAGTACCGCTGTGCTATCTGTATTATGTATCATTCATAAGACTGTGCACAGCCCCTACCTGCACAGTCTTATGTATCTAGCACTATCGTTCATAATACTGTGCAGGTAGGGGCTGTGCTCAGCCCTTTGTCAGCTGCCCCATGTAGAGGACTATCACTCTGTGTGCACTACCATCACGAGAGGCCAAACATGCATATGAGATGGCAGACACACATGCTGGTGATTGTCAGGTTAGACTAACACAGGTTGACCCTATGTCAGGAATACATACCCCAAACCTTTCATACACAGTTCCAGGCACACCCTCATCAACTGCATGATGTTTGAATGTATGTGACAGAAATGACAGGAGCAACAGGTGCTGATAGCGGAATCTGTTGTAGTTGAAGTAATGGCTAAGCTTGGGAGGGACTTAGTGCCAGTACTCAAATAACCTCTTCTGTATGTGTTGGCTTGCGGTTCTAGGGAACACCCAGGTGACATGTATGAAGGCTAGGTGGCTGTGTCAAGGGTATGTATGCAAGGTCATGCTGTCTGCCGCAATTGCCCCTCACACACTGTTGCATGTAAACACACATGGTAAACATGCACATATATAGCTGTACCTTGCTTATGAAAAGGTCACTGTGTTACCAGTCCACCTTACTCATCATTGCTACTGTCAGCAGGTCCATACCTTGCAGACACACAGCCACCTGGAACACAACCAGAATAAAGTACATGACACTACAGTCAGTCAGCAGTACTAACAGCAATAATGCACCATGGTTAACAAGGTACATACACCTTGGTGTGTACCCATAACTATTGCCAGCAGACAGCACCTTACACAGCTTGACATTGCTACACTGTACTACAGTCACCCTGAGGATCAGACCCATATGAGCATGTCCATACATCGATGGTATGGATAACAGGGTTGTGGCACAAATATCATCACAAAGACAGAGTGTGGTGTTGGGAGGCCTAAGCTGGGCCATATGCTTGACATTGTGTGTGTGTGTGTGTCTGAAGGGGCAATGTTAAACTGGACCATGCAGAGAAGCTGTGCATGTCTGGTGGTGACTGGCCTGTGATAGGGATGCCTGACACAGGGCTATGTTGGACAGCCATGGACCATACATGGCAGGATGTATGGTTCACCATCTCCTGGTAGGGATGCCTAACTGGTTCTGCCAGGAGTATCACTGGCACCCCCAAGCCCAAGGACAGATGCAGTACTACTCCCTAATGGTGATTGTTGTCTGCTGGTTCTGCATCCCTGATGGGAATGGCTAGGACAACATGCCTATGGCATGCTCCAGTTTGTTGTGGACAGCGCCCTCCATTTGGTAGTGCTGTTGGTACTGCCACTACAGGACTGTGAATGTGCACAGCCATGTGGGCTCACAGCTGATCATCTTGCTGACCTACGTTCACCTGGCCAAATCCCTACTCCCATCACATCCTCAGACACAGACATTGCGCGGTCGAGCAGTAATAATGTCTCACCCCACTGTCTATCCACAACATCAGCAAGATGATATATGGCATCACAAATGACATGGAGGTCATCATGCATGGCAGGGATTGCTGCATTCATGACCCTGAGCATCTGTCTAGTGCTGCAGTCAGTACACGTCTGTGTCTCCATGATGGACCGTAACAAGCATCTGATGACACCTGCTGTGGAACTTGGGACAGTAACTTGATGGGCAGCAGTCCTCTGTTAAGCACCCCTGTTCATCTCCATGTGTATGACCTTGCCTGCTCTCTGCCTATGGCTGGTGTCTACACTCACACTCACCATACTCAACACACTAGACTGTTCCATGCCACCACCCTTAACTTATTCATTATCCATGGCTGCTGGGATTGGGTATGTGTGGGCATACTGACTGTGTGTGGGGACATGGTGGGTGAAAGTGGGATACCTAACAATGGCACAGAGTCAGGCACCAACAACCCCACGTATGCCTCACTATGACCACCATCATCATGGGAGCCTGCTAAGACACTGACATCAGGTTGTGAGGGGGAGGGACACCAACCCCTCTGATCACCTGTGAGGGAAAGACAACATATGTAAATTAATACCCTGCAGTATCATGTTTGCTGACACACACACACACACACACAAACTTCTGGTACAGTCTGGCACAACTGTGACATCTATTGGCCCTTCAGGGTAGACCTTACAGTAGTTCTGCCTGACGAAACCCATCTCTTTCACTGCTGCTGTAAGGCCCACAACAAAGGATGACAAATCCTCCTGTGTGATGGGCCTAGTAGCAGAATGGTAATTGTGGCCAAGACCAAGGCTATAGGATTGAGCTATACAGTGTCACCAAGTGCATATGCAAGTACTGTAAGACCTGATGTACTGCTATACAGACCACACACAATGACAATATGTAATGATATGTGATGATAACTGATGAAGGGACAAGACTATACACTATCACTGCAGTACCTACACACATTGGACTCATAGGGATTAATTTCAGACAACATAGCAAGACAGTCTGCAATACATACAGGAATCATGTAAAGTACTAGGTGCATAGCCTCATAAGATGATACCAGGCTATTGGCCCTTATGCCCTCATAAGCCTGGCCGAGACTTTTGCCTCTGTCCCTTCCAAGCCAGCATCTGTTTCCCCTGTGCCGCTGTGACACACGTGGGATCCCAGGGGTGTCCCATCCATTTCCCATGCAGTCATCCAGCTTCTTCTTCAAGAGGGCTATAAACATACTCTGCTAGACATGGGGAGTGAGTATATTTTACAGATAGTGTATTGTGTGGGACACTATACTATCCTGCCAACAAGTACTTTACACATCATAGGCAAGGTGAGGACCTTGCATGCATGATGCGTGAGTGGGGTTTGTCTAACAGATATGCAGAAATGCCATCAAGGCTGGTTTAGAAATGGCCTTGTATATGCCAGACACAGGTCACCTATGATCAGTCTGTATGAGACTGAGTACAGGGTTTCAGCCTACCTGTATTGGATAGGTGTTACAGACCCTGGATTTGCCTGGTCAGAAACCTCTGTGCTCTCTGCAACTGCTGCATTTGCTTGGAAAGGTACATGCAAAAGGAGCCATAGTATTTGGTAATGTGTCTGATAAGGGTGGTGTACAAGGATGTTGCGGCCTACTGTTTCCTGGATGACATAACCATATTTGTGAGGTGGGTCATGTAGACAGCCCTCCAAAGAATGGTGCCCACACAGTGGGAAACTGTCAGGCTGCTACCAACCTTGGTGCACAAGTCACCTCACACCTGATTGCATGCTCAGTACATTATTACTGTCATAATTGGTGTGGATGACATCTGCCACACCAGGGAGAATGATGCCTCTCCTGGCATTCAGTTTGCAGAAATGCTTCTTGCACCAGTCATTAATTGGGTGAGGGCCTCTGGGGGATGCTGAAATCAGTAGGGGAATGTAAGTCAGTGACCAGCTTGCAAGCATCTGTACACCTGGTCAGGCACAGACAACTGTTTTTTTCCTGTACCTCAGATACGTATAGCTCAAACAGTAGAGCCCTCCAGATCGATCTTTGGGGTACACCATTTTGGAAGACTGTACTACTATAGGTGGGCTCCCCTACTTTGACCAAGCTGGTACTATCATTGGGCCAGTTAGCTACCCATCTGGTAACATACAGGTTGATGCTTAGCTGTGTAGGTGTATGTATCCTGGCCACCTGGGGATTATTGTGAGAGAATTGGGCTAGGTGAAGGTAGGCATTGTTCACCATCTCCCCCTCGTTCTTGTGCTTGTTGGCCACTTCAGAGAGATAGAACAGGTTTATCAGGCCTAATCTCCCTTTGACAATACTATGCTGTGTGACTCAAGCATTTTGAGGTTGCCGATGTCCCTGTTCATGATGTCCTTGATATTGCCTTCCATGCCCTTGCAGAGCAGGCTAGTTAAGCTGATGTGCATATGATTGGCTGGGTCAGTGGATTGCTCCACCTTTGTGTATAGGGACAGTAGCTGTCATCTGTGCAGATGGGATGACACCGGTGCTCAGGTTTTGGTTGACTACAGTGCATAATGGATCTAAGAGCTCATGCCTGTGTTCATTCTAGGATGCAGCCAGGGTTGGTTTCAGGCCTATGGAGACTTCTGTCTGCTGCCTTTGAGAGGACATTATGGACCTGCTTCCTGATGATGAGGGGAGGGGGTCATGTGATGTGCATGCATGCATGATGGGGGGACAGGGGGGTGATATATACACTTCATCTGTCTGCAGCCGGTCACCTGTATCTATGCCGTATGTGTATGTGGTGTTATTGACCACCAATACAGAGTAGATTTGTATGTTGCCTCTGGGATTGCAGACACATGAGTGGAAGGCCTAGTGATTGGCCTTGTTGGATTTGTCCAATTTGCACTCAAAGATAGCCTTAGGGTAATTCACATGTGACCTTATTTGCTTGTGCAGACCAAAATGACATTGCTCCCAATAAGGCACCTGTTTCTTCTTGGCCCTGTCCAGCAATTATCTCCACCTATTATGGTATTTGTGTATTGTTGCTGTCCACCACAGATGTTTAAAGTTAATTTTGTTTGACCCTGACAAGGGGGGGGCAGTGGAGATAGTGACCTGAACAATGATGACATTGTGATCAGATCTTACCAAGGAGGATGACAGTGTAGGAGTGCTACAGTGGCTACTCATGTTGGTTAGGACCAGGTACTGCATATTTCCACCTGTTGTAGAAGTATTGACTGGCTGATCCACTGCATTGCCATTGACAAAGCCGAGGAATCTCTGTGCATTCATGTTCAGGTGGCATAGGTCATGCACACTATAGTTGGGTAGTTGAAGTCACCCATGAGCAAGGTAGACGATTGGATTCTGATGGACTCCAGCAAGTCCCAGTAGGTGTGGTGGGTGTTTTTGGTCATGACTGGGGGCCTGTAGCTAGCTATGATTTGAGTAGATGTTTTGTCTACTGTTAACTCCACTCAGTATGTCTCCCATTCGTCATACTGTTTGGCCAGCCTGGAGGTATGTATGTGTATGATAATGTTCAACACTCCACCTCCTGTGGCTTTGTAGCCCTCCATTTGGGTCTACATGTATGATAGGATGTGTAAACTGGCAAGGTTAATGTGCTCTCCACAGCTGCAGGTGTCAGTGACTGCACAAATGTGGGCATCCTACAGGTAAAGGTGTGCTTGCATTGACATGGGTTTCATGGTAAGACAGCTAGCTCCTGTTAGAGCAAGACATCTGCACAAAGGCACGCATCACTGTTGGGCAAAGGCAAAGGCTGGAAAATACTGCCACTTTATGAATCTAACTGAAACACACTTATTTGCCAGCAAAGACGGTGTCACATTCACAGGTCTACTCTACAGGATATGACATCTGACAATCAAATGTATGCTATTACGTTATTACTTCAGACTTACTGGGTTGCCAGTGATGTGCCAGACAATACACAACTATATGAGGCATTCACTACAAATATGAGGCACACATATGGTCAGTCTGCAAACCTCTGGACAGTTGTCAGGTATGGGCTCAGTATATAACATAAGGTTCAACACACACTTCTGCGCCTGTTGTGTATGATGCACATACCCTATATAAGTCTCTTACATTTGTAAGACAAGCATATGTATCATAGTAGCATTCACAGGTGACATATGAATATTTACAACATCCCAGGTACCTATCCTAGCAGTGTCACACTCAGTATTGGACAACAGACACTCCAGGAGTAGTCATACATGAGCTGACCTTTACTGGGTTGACTCAGGGGCCAGCAATGTGATCCATGCCAATGCAGACAGGGCAAGCAGGAATGGCCATAAGTGCCAGACAGTAGCATATGAGTCCAGCAGGTCTTATTGTGACCTAGTGTTTAACTTGCTGTTTGACATTATTGCATCCCTCCTTCTGCATTCCATTACAAGCTTATGTGATTGACATACCTGTTATAGTGCTGAAGAGTTTCTTCAGAATAATGTGAATGCTTAGGTTTGTGTAGTCACAGTCTGTCTTTGTGTAGATAGGGTCAGACCTGTGTTGCATAGGCAGCAGCTTGCCTTTTGTAGGTAATGCTCATAAGCAGGTAATGGCCTGTGCAACAATCAGTGTCTCCCACTTGCTACTTGCATCCAGAGAAGCTATGGTGTCTTTCCATTAGCTAATGCCATAGCAACACAGTGCTATAATTAAGCCCTTCATGTGGGCCTTACCCCTTTTCCTTGCCTGTGTGCAGGACATTATGGAGGTGTGGGGGCTATAGCTTAACAGATGGTAGGTGGAAATACATCTCAGGACAAGACATGTGGAGACAGCCCAACAACATGGGGGACAAATCTCCAGAACTGGGTACAGATTGTAAGTAAGTATTGATGTTATACACATAGAGGATTGCTAGATTAACAGGGTTTGTCTAGACATGCATTTCCTGTGTGACTTGACATACCTCTCAACTGTCCAGATGTCCACAGACTGCCCAGAACTTTGCCTATTATGTTTGGTCTGTTCCTCAGACAATATCTGTTTTTGAGAAATCAGTAGGATAACGTGAGGATTGTTGTCAGTAAATGCTGACATCCATTAATGTTTCAGACATTATATCCATCAGAGATGTTATATTACAACAAACCCTGTAACACCAGCAACTGTTTCAGTTTGTAACACCATTATGTGAGATATGTCCCTCTTTTCGGCTCCCTGTCCCCCATGTATGTCATGCTTTGTCCAGATGTCTTGCAGTAAGAGGTTCAGATGTATGGTATATCATTATTTAGTGACTGCACTTCTGATATCATTCCAGTTACTTAGCAGACTCCTGGTACTGGTATGTAGCAATGGCCATAAATATGGTCCGGCACCCTGGACATTCTGTGGAAATTGGTACAGTTTAGAGCTCTGTATGTCTGGTCGTTGTTAACAGATTGCCAAGATTGTGTAGCAGTGTTCTGTGTAAATGCTTGTTGGGCTGAGTAGGGAGTGTAGCAGATGTGAGTGTCATAGATCCTTTTCTGTCTGACTGTGCATTCTACTACAGTTGTTGGTGGTCTCTCAGGTGTATATGTTTGTAGGGGCAGACTGAGAAATGTCCTGTAACACCTCAGGATTCCCAGTAGACTGTAAGTTGGGCCTGTATATGTCAGTGTAGTGTGTGACTGGCAATCAGGATATGTTTGTTCAAACAGTCATTCTACTCTAGAGTTCATTTGGGGTACTGGCATGTTGCTGTGACTGTGGTGCAAATGGTTGTTGGTGGACATTTCCACACCGATATCTGCTTTTCCCTACAGTTCCATCCCTGTAGTGCATGATATACTTGGAGATTCATGTGTAATTCCCTAGAGCTGATTTGGAGTAGTGTTGTGTTGGTCTTACTGTGGTTCAGAAGACGCTGGGTGAAATAGTTGGCAACTCTCATTGTTTGTTCTCTTCTGTTACATGACTGCAGTCATACCTCTCCACTGTCCAGATGTCCAGACATTGTCTAGATGTGTGGCTCATATGTTTGGTCAGTTCCCCATAACAGTTGTGGGTTTCTGACAAATCACTGGAATGATGTGAGCATTGACATCAGTAAATGATGACATTCATTTGTGTATCTATCAGGAATTATATGTTGAATCAAACCATGCTACTCTAGCAGAGTTTTATGCGTATAACAGCCATATTTCAAAGATGTCACTACTGTTTGCCCTTTATCCCCCCACTTTGCCAGGCTTTTTGCAGATGTCTTGCAGTAAGAGGTTGGTTATCTATATATATAACCCTGAGGCGGTGAAGGTGGCGCAGGACCAATGAAGGAGGATGTTCCAGGTTGGGTCCCAGACATGCTAGGGCTGGAGCCACGACCAGCTGGAGTGGGTCAGAAGGATCCACTGGGATCTGCCTTCCCAAACGTGCTATGGTGTTGTGGTTTTCCCGAGATATACTGGTTAATCATGAACAAGACATTGCAAAATTAGTTATAACAGCATGCATTGGTGTTCCCATTAACCCAAACCAATAGAGTTGAAACAGTTGAATAGCAAACAGAACACATGCATAAATGGAACAACAGTAAGCATTTTAACAGCATGCAAGCTACATTTAAGGCAACAGGCCACCAATAATGGTATTTGAACAAGGTATGTTAATACTCAACCAATGAAATAACAGTAAT
The DNA here is from genome assembly GCF_019279795.1 of Protopterus annectens. Classification (NCBI taxonomy): domain Eukaryota; kingdom Metazoa; phylum Chordata; order Ceratodontiformes; family Protopteridae; genus Protopterus; species Protopterus annectens. Next base: position 280,964,479 of record NC_056725.1, read on the forward strand.
AGAACACATGTCCCAGTAATTGGTTTTGAGAACAAGATACCCATAGTATATGAGTAATAATTATTGATGCAGATGGCTGGTGGGGGGAGAGAATAGAAAAATCCATTAACAACTGTATAGGCTTCAATTTTTCACAACAGTATGGCTTAATACTTTACAGGTCTGCCCTCACTTTACATCTACCTATGGCCCATAGCTTCTGTGGCACATACATACATGTTAGACTGTTAACATGTAATGGTATGGGGCAGACTGTGTGCACTGTGGCTACTTTACTGGAGGGAGCTTGAACATGTCAGGGTTACATACTTGACTAAGAAGGGGTACCCTGCAATGATCTTGTGTGAGTCTGCTACTAGCATAGTTTACCTGGATTCCTATCTGTGTCCAAGGTGATTGGCAGCAGTGACCACTAGCCATGACAGCGTGACACTTGAGAGACATGTATCGGGAAGAGGGCATGGTGTATGTACCTATCCTTTGCTGTCATTTGTAGGCAAGGAGTTGGACTGTAGGACAGTTGTATATGGTGTGTTGTTATACCCTTCAGACAGTTATTGCAAACATTTTATTACCTGTAAGACCTGTGGAGAAAATACCTGTTACCACTATCTGACTGTTTCTATGAATATTCAAGATTTCCTGAGTATATATGCCCATATCTCAGTACCACTCCCTGGATTTGAACTGTGTCTGCTTGTGCTAAAATGAAATACAAGGCTGTTTCCCATCACACTGAACTACTGGAGAACTGCTGTCTCTTGCTTGACTGTTTTCTACCTATTACCCTGTGGGTTAGACAGTTTGACATTGAAATCCTCAGATTCATGCATGACAGATAGTTACTCTACTGTGTAGTAATCCTTTGAAATTATACTATCTGGAAAGCAATGGTTAATACAAGGCACTGCAGCAGGGTACACACTATAATACATTTGACATTAGAAGTCAGAGTTCTGATCTTAGTGCATGACATATGTCATATTTCATATATATCTTGATTTACAACTCCACAATCTACTGTTTGCATACTAGCTGATTCTCAGAATAACCTCTGTAAATTCATGCTGTCAAAACAATATTTTCCATGCAGAACATCTACACATTCTATTTCTACAACAACATACCAGAATAAACACAACAGTTGGTTTAGATTTTTATTGTACTTATATGACACAGTGCTCTACTACTGCATATGCTGAAGATGACTATTAGTCTGACAAATTTTCTTTAATTGTTAGACACAGAACACAGTAAACAATTTAATCCATCTTATTTATTTCACTATATAATGCAAGGTAGATCAGTACTCACCAACCTGTTGGTGCAGCCTTGTCAGTCTGTCCGCATGGGCCTCAGCATTGCTAGTCCTCTCCGCTGCAGTTGTAGGGGGAGAAAACAAAAATTATGCATACTTGTCTTTCACAGACTCAGGCTAGAATTTGGTGCAGCTATATCTGGGATACTTACAAACTGCTGAAGAATGGTTGTCTCAAATGTCTTGGATCCATTGGGCCAAGAGTGCTCCCTTCCTCTGCTTTAGGTTGGCATAGTAATGCCGTACCTGCTCAGCAGTTCGGGGGATGCCAGTGGCACTGATGAGATTGCATGCCAGATAGTCCTAGGCCTACGCTTTATACTGTGAGACCTGGTACTGGCCTTGCAGCAGTCTGTCATCATGGTTTGCTACAAGGAGCCTAGCCATGACTATGGACTCCAAAATGCCCCAGCGTTGTGCCCAAAAGCGTGACCCCTCACCAACACCTGACATAGTTCCTACTCAGAGAAAGCTACAATAGATTCTGGCTGTATTTCTGTCTGCTCCATTTAAATAAGGCTATATTCCCACCCTTTGCCGTCATTGGGCCATTCTGAAAATGCTAATCTCAGCTAAGCAGTGTACAAATCCACTAAACTGGGTTGAATAGTGCTTAAAGGGGTAATTTGCTGAGCAGTGCTTAACAGTGCACAAATCCACTTCGCTGAGCTGACTTCTACTTAGCATTTACGTCTAAGCAATGCTTAAACCAGCTAGGCATAGCTGAGCACTGCTAACCATTGCTCAGTTTTCATTTTTAGGGAATATCAGACTAAATACTTTTAATTAATCACTGCTGACATATTAGTAAGTGTATATGATTTAATTTACATGACGTCCCTCTATGCACTTTCATTACATTACTATGGGTTGTGTCTATACTGTATGGGACAGTTGTGTATACATTGGTGATTTCACATGTTATATGCAGTCATACTGACACTGTAGACCATCTACACTACCCTGGTTAACAAATATCAATTACTACATAACTTAACATAAAAATAATACTTTTAACACCGTTTTCCCATGTAAAAACAAAGTGCCTGTTTTGGAACTCGAGCCATGAATGCCTACATGTAGGACTCTAACCACTACGCTATCTCAGCATTAGGATTTTAGTTTATTTTTATTTATCTCCTATGGGATGTTTAAGCAATGCTGAACAGCGGGCAATAATGCACACACCCATTCAACTATGCTTAAACATACCTGCAATGGAAAAAAAAAAAGAACAAAAAAAAATCAACCCACTTTTTTATATGTATCTGCACTCCTTGTCAATCACAGTAATTGTAAGGGGACACATAGGGGCAGATTTTAATTATTTTTTCTTACAAAGTTAGGAAGTATGACTTTGGTTTCTAGCAAATCATTGAAAAAATCACTCAGGGTTTAAGTCAGAACATAATGACAGACATTTGGGTTTCAGACTTCATACTATTCAGGAACTCCATGCTAATGCAAACCTTTTATTCTATCAACTTTCCGGGTTTGTAAGTTCAATATTTAAAACATGCCCCTATTTTCGTGCCTTTGTCCCCCATTATTTATGGCTTTGTAAAGTTTTCTTGCTCTAGGATGTTGAAAGGTATGTGAGGGAGGCATCTGGGCATTCTCCAGAAACATGTACTGTTGAGGGGTATGGTCGTACAGCACATTTACAACGGCAGAGATTTGGGTTTCAGTCTTCATACCCTTCAGGAAGTTCGTGCTAATGCAAACCTTTTATTCTATCAACTTTCTGGGTTTGTAAGTGCAATATTCAAAATGTGTCCCTATTTTTGTGCCTTTGTCCTCCCATTATTTATGACTTTGTACAGCTTTCTTGCTCTAGGAGGTTGAGAGGTATGTGAAGCAGGCATCTGGGCATTCTGCAGAAACTGTACAGTTGAGGGGTATAGCCGTACGGCACTTTTACAATGCAGGGTGTGTGTGAAAGAACCTGTCAAACACCCCATGCATTGAGTTCTTCTCTCCTATCCATTTAAGTGTCTGCAGACACTGAAATATTCATTTTATTTGATTTAATTGTCTACAGATACTGAAGTGCTTTTCAAAAGTGCTGTATGGCATCTTCTGAGTGCAGGGGGCATGTTAGATATGTGTGCACTATTTAAACACACCCCCTGCACTAAGTAGTGTTCATGTCCATTTAGCCTTAGCAGCAGCGCACCTTCATGAATATGCAAGGCATGCTGCTGTTAAAGCTACGTCTGCACGGACATGATTCACTCCATGCAGGAATAGCACTATTCCTGCACGGAGTTTATTGAACCCAGGGGGGATAATGTTTCAGACTACAGCTATACTATCTAAACAGATTGTTAACTTTTACAGCTGTTCTGCATGGAGCTGATGTAGTCACCCTGGGCTCTCTGGTGTGCTATATCCTCCTCATGTGCAGTTGTTCATTTTCTATTATTGCTACAGGGGTTATGGAGAGGAAGAAATAATAGTGCATAAGATATGTGGATGCCACACAATGGCAGGTTTTGGGTTACTTACAGTATGTTGGTTGCACTTGCTCTAACCTCAGCTTTGCACTAGCCTAGGAGGTCAGGATGTCATTGCTTCATGTTAATGTAATGATGATGACACTGTTCAGCCAAGAGCAGGCTGCAATGACATGCATCAATGCTTGTGTCAAACTATTCCTGGCTTCAGTCTTACCTTGAGAACCTTCATAACGCTACTGTAATGGCCTGTCATTATAGGCATTGCATAGCTACTAGACAAAGATTTTACTTTCCTCCAAATGCCTTTTTGCCTTAAATGAGCACTGGATTCCTACCCTGTAGACAAGTATGCAAATGTGAACAATCACACACACAAAAAAAATCAAAAACTATTCATGACTATACCTTGTTTAAGGCTTGACAACTGACAAGCAATGGCAGGGAGTTCATTAGCATGATCCATTGCAGGCAGCCAACCTATTATATGTCTGAACATTGCACTTTAACAGGTGAAACTGGATTGCTCTTTATGTGTTTATGTGTTATATATAAAACAGGCTTTACAGTGACTCGATGTATGTGAGGATATGTGGAATTGGAGATATCCCCTGGTGCCATGGGGTGAACCACACATGTATAATACTGCACACTGCTGCCTGGGCATATACACAACACTGGGTAGAATTTAAAGTAGAGTTTGATGCAGGAATTCAGGAGTTCACAAAAAAGTAATAAACCAAGCCTCATTTATATTATCATCATGAAAGGCACCCAAATTTGCTACAGATGGTGAAGCCATTGAGCCCAATCATGCTATGGAAGAATAATTAGAGCAACAGTATAAAAACTTGCATCAGGTGAATCTTACACTAATTGTTAGCACTTTCTATAAGGTAAGTGCAACTTTTTCAGCTTCACTTTTTAAACTATGGGCAATATTAGCTGTGATTGTGCTTGGGTACATAGTGAAGTACATTTGATGAAGTCTCTTGGTTAGAGAAGAAAGTGCTTATGAATTAGTGTATATTGTGAATAAATATTCCTGGTTACCTTTATTCTGCTGACTTGGAGTGACTTTGTTGGTTTTTATTGGTCTTTTTTGGTTGCCACTTTCACTGTTTTATTACAAGAGGAAGTAGCTTTGACAATACTTTTATGGGTTATTGAACAAGTGGAGTGGGAAGGGTACTAACAGATTAAGGCAATTGTTGTGCCTAATGGGAAACACACTGATCAGCATATACCCAGAGTACATGTGAACACAGTCGGGCAACCATGTACTTTCACTTTATGCAAAACAATTTTTCTATGCTTTAGCTTATATATAGTTATGTCAACTTGGTATTGGAATATTAAGGCTGTCATAGTGTGAAGAACGATTGCTCATTAATGTTATGTGACTGATATTCAGTAATGTGCCTGGATAGACAGATATATCTCTTAGACAGATGAGCAGTGTAGAATGTGGGCAAGGAAGAGCACACTGCTGTAAGGGGATTTCTGTGCTACTCATGACCAACATGGCAGCACTTTTGTCTTCCATACCTCTACAGCAGTACCTAAGAAACTTAGTAAACAGAAAATCACTGGTGAGTCTAGTGAAAAACATATCAGGAAAACATTGGTAGATGGAGAGAATGATGTTCTACTTCAGGCCTTCCCTCTCCATGGACAGCTGCTGTTTGGGCAGTATGCTGCCTATCAAATGCCTACTGGTATGTGCCTTGAAAGATTTGGTAGTGGTGTTTAATGCTGTCAGTGATCTTGGGGATTTGATGGGGAGAGCCACAATGGAAGTAATTCCAAGCAGGACAGAGTGCATACTTCTTTTGCATGTGGACCAGCATGGGTTTGTCAAGAGTAAATCTTACCTTTACAAACTTATGGAATTCTTTGTTGAGGTAACAGCAGGGCTAGATGAAGGACTGACATTATATGCTGATATGTTGACTTAGCTTAGGCATTCTAAAGTACAGAGATCAAGTGATACAGTAAGTACATTAACTATCAATGCAGTTGAGTTCATTCTACATAGTTCTGGTTAAAAAGTACAATGCAACATGCTGGGAGAGAGTTACCTGTCCAGTGCAATAGTTGGGATACCAGTGGTGTCTATCTGGTATCTGTGTAATGCCTTAGAATGATGGCTGAATGGGTAATGCTTTTACTTTAAACAAAAAACTCCCCAAGTTTACTAAAGATGTCAGCAAAAGAACATATCAAGTGCACGGGTAAAGAGCCATATTTAAAGTGAGCAAATGCATTATCGTAAGATTTGGCAAAAAAAGCATAAATCTGACTCTAAAATAAATACAGTCACAAACAATGGGCCGGATTCACGAAGGCTTGCACGGAGTCTAAGAGTAGAGTAAGACTCCAGACAGCCAACATGTCTGCCGAGCGATCCAGGAACAGCCGGCAGGGGCATGCATGTGAGCTCTTAAAACGAATCTTGCACGGAGAGTGTTAGGATATGCAAATGACCTCATATGCTGCTGAAAGCTATGCAAATGAGGTAAATTTGCGATCCAGGAAACACTAACCTGTCCGAGTACGAGTAGTGTTATTTGCAGAAATGTACTCAGTTGGTAACTGAGTACCGTTCTGCAAATAGCAAAATGGAACTATAACAGCTCCAAATAAAGGATGCATCCAGTTGAGGAACCGTGCCAATGGCCAAATATAAGGCCATTGGCATTATTATGTGTTGCAAAATAATAAAAAACAATTTTTTCCCCGATCTACGATGTTTAAGAGTATTGCAGCACCTCGCAAATGTGTGGTGCTCTAAAAACCAGGAAAAAAAAGCCTAAAAATAGGCATTTTATTAAATATATTCATCTGCCATGCAGGTGAATGGCAGGCTGAAGACAACATGGCTACTGAGTAGAGGTTGCTAAGGGTGAAGCTCAGTCTGAGAGATGTAACCAAGCATTAGTAGGCAATCCTATGCAAATGAGTATATGGATAGTGAATCCCAATTTTCCTTGCCATGTGAACCATGTCCCTAGAGTGTAAGAGTAGGATTAGGGGAGTAACAGAGTAGAAGACAGGTGATATCATGAGGGGGGGTATGTTACAAAGACTCTAAGCTTATTGGAGCAGAGTGGCATGTGTTTGCTGTGAGTTACTCAGGACTGGAAGATTCCTGTCTACAGTTGTCTGAACTGAAACCCAGAAACTGAAGGTGTACGCTGTGGCTATCACTAAAGTTTCTTGCAAAGATGCTTACACTGTGTGCACGTGTGTACTAGGCTGTAAACCCGTCTAAGCCTGTGTGCATGTGTGTGCACCCGTGTAAGCCTGTGTAAGGCTGTCTAAGCCTGTGTGCATGCATGTGCACCCGGCTAAGCCTGTGTAAGGCAGTGTAAGCCTGTGTTAGGCTGTGTGCGCTCGTGTGCGCGTGTTTGCACTTGTTTGCGCGTCGCTGCCCCCCGTGGAAACAGAAAGGGAAAAGGAAGGAAAAGAAGTAGTAGGAAGTTAACCAAGGAGAACTAGCAGAGCTGCCAGGTGAAATCAATCAGACTCAGCCAATTACACAGGCAGTACACTAGCCCAGCTCAGCCCAGCACTTAAAACTCTGCAAACAACATTCCCCCATGTTTTTCTCAGAAACACTGCAACACTGCAGTCTACAAAGAGAATTGAAAACTTAAAAAGCTTAACTGAGACAAAAAAATGTTAGGGGCTGCCATTGCTATTATAAGGCAACATGTGCAAAATGCTGAGGGTGGTGCCATTGCAAATGCTGCTGAGCAACCCACAGCGAGGAGACAGAGAAGAGTGTACAGACCCAGGGTAACCTACCAGGGGCTACATGAGCTGGAGATAGTGGAGCGCTATAGAGTGGACAGAGACCTCCTACAGCAAATTGTTGAGCTGTGCAGGCCACGCCTCACACCCAGAACCAACAGAGGGGAACCCATCCCAGTGGAAACCAAGGTATGTGTTGGCCTAAGAATACTAGCAATAGGTACCTTCCAGAGACCAACTGGTGATATGATGGGGATTTCACAGGCATCAGCATCCAGGGTACTGCACCAGTTCCTGAATGCTATGTCAGCACATGTCAGTGATCATGTATATTTCCCCAATTCCCATGAGGCATTGGCCAGCAATATGTGTCTCTTCCAGCAAATAGCGGAATACCCTGAGGTAGTGGGTGCAATTGACTGCATGCACATACACATCAAAGCACCAGCCGGTGAGCGGGGTAGGGCCTACATCAACTGCAAGGGTTCCACTATATCAACTGCCAGGTCGTGTGTGATGCCCAGGGCATAATACTGAATGTGTGTGCTTGCTGCCCTGGAAGCTACCATGATTCCCATATCTGGCATCTGACGCAGCTGTACCAGACATTTGCCAATGGGGACATCCCTGACGGTCACCTAGTGGGGGATGCTGGATACGCACTGGAGCCATGGCTGATGACACCCATCAGGAATGCTCACACACACCTGAACAAGAACTCCATAATGAGGCACATGCACAAACACAAAATGTAATCGAGCATGTGTTTGGGATGCTCAAGTCACGGTTCCGGTGCCTGGACACATCTGGTGGAGCCTTGCAGTACTCACCAACTACATTACCCAAATTGTCATGGTATGTGCTATGCTACACAATATGATCCTGTGAAAACAGCTGCAGCAGGAACAGTATGGGGCAGAGCCACACAGCCCCCCACCATTGCCAAGGCCTGCATAGGCACAGCGTGACTCGGAGGAGGAACAACCTGAGCCTGCGCCAGTAGGCAGAAGGAGGTGTGCCCAGTATGCCTTGGCCTTGGCAAAGAGGCAATGCTTAGGACATACACTGGCTCAGTAGGAACCCTGGAAATGATACCTCTCTCTGACTCGCACATAAAATAAAAGAGATGCCTAACTTGACACTACCTGTTTCTAAACATGTATAGAGAGTGTAGTATGTGCATCCGACATAGGCAGCCCTGCAGCACCACCTGAGGCATGAGTGCCATGTTTTAAGCAATATAAAGCAGTGCTAAGCAGCATTTACTAATATTTAGTATATGTAAACAAAATTGCCCGTGTTAACTAGCGCAATGTTGGGCAACGTTGAGCAATGTTGGGCAAGGTTGGGCAAAGTCATGCAAAGTCAGGTAAACATGCTCATATTTGCTTTACTGTTACTTAAGCAGTCTGGTCTGCCAGCATGAAAATAAAAAGCAGTGACAGGGCTCGAACCTAGGATACTGTGCACTATAGTCACAGTACTGAACCACTAAGCCATGATAGCATTTCAGTGGCATTGACACAGCAGGACAATTGTACACTAATGCAAACACAAAGAAATGCTGTATCATGCCCCTAAAGAGGCATATGGTTAACCTCCCCCACAGGCCTATGCAGACAGAGAACATCAGGCCAGGCTGTGTGATGTGGGTTGTGTAGGCTATGAAGTCGCAATCTAATATACGTGACATTGGACACTAGGATTTGTAGCACAGTAGTATGCCTCAAGCCAGTACGATAGGCAACAGTACAGACTGAAATGGTGTACCATACATAGCAGTACAGGCATAGCAAATGTGTATAAGTGTCAGTTGAAATCTTCATCTTATGTACACCCACAGTAACAATCAGGTGTGCCCCCCAGGTAGAAATGTACAAAGAATAGCTGCCCCCACTGTATGTAGAAATGTTGATAAGTCTATGCAAAGTGTCTCATGGAAGCCCTGCAGGCACAGCATGATCCCTGTTGATCTATGACACAAAGGTGAGCCCTGCTGTAAAAATACAACTTGATTTGCCATACACATATAGTATAAATGCCTATACTGGGCATGCTCACACACTCCAACAAATGTAGTGGATTTCATTCAGCATCACACTGAAAGGTCATACTTGGCATGCTCACACACTTAGGCTAAATACGGATGTGATAATAAGAGATCTATGGACAAATGTGGATAGTCATCTCTACTTCAAGAAACACATTCACAAAGTGGTCAGAAAATCATGCCATGTGTTCACACAAACTGCCAAGGTCTGTGCATGTAGATCAAAGGAGGTTCCCACTACTCAGCGGTCATCAGACCCATCAGAGAGTACCACAACACACTTGTGGTGAGTCTGACTGGGCATATTCAGCAGCCAGAAAGACCACTGAAGTACCTTAACAAGAGGATTACTGGCCTCAAATAGTTGCCCCATGCAACAAGACTGAATGTAACCCAATCTGTACTCTGTTGCATACTGTCAACTCGGGAGATCTCTGCCCAACAGACAGGTCCATGTCATGGCTACACTCAGATCTGTTCTGAGTTACAGCTCAATGGCACTAAATATACAGTCCCAACTGATATTGCCAACATCCTGGCAGATAGGATCAGTGTTAACTTTACCCCCCTCTCACCCATGAAAGAGCACATCTCTATAATGGCAGACTGCAAAGTTGCTGTCATCACAGCTGCGCAGGTAAAAAACACTCTCAAAAGCCAGTATCACAGCAGCCATGGGACCAGATAACATCCCAGGCTGTGTAGCATCTACTTCCCTGAAGTAAAATTTAACATGGAAGGTCTGTGGCAACTGAAGTCTCCAGAGGACTGCAAACTAGGAGCCATAACTGTAAACACTAAAGATGTGGACATCCTACAAAAGGGCCTCACTGAGACAAATGGCTGTTGTCAAAGCCATGGGCTCTAGCTAAATGCCAAAAGGTGCATTCTCATCCCCTTTGTTAAAAACCCTGTAGCCAAGAACTACAACACAGCTGGTAGTATACTTCATACTAAAAGTGTGACAAGAGAACTTGGGTCATAGGTGGACAGAGGACACAACTGTGATAACCACATTCCCACAGTAGTCAGGGAACCCTCCTATGTGGCACACCTCATCACAAAATGTGTCTCATGCAGAATAGAAGATGACATTGTTCCCCTCTACTCATCACTCACTAGAACTATAATAGAGTACAACACCACTTCTGCTATGTACCTCACAAGACAACCACAACAACCGGAAAGCCTGCAGCAATACCTCACAAAGAGCATTAGTGGCCTGGAATACATGCCATACACAGACCATCTCAAAATGCTCCATCCGTACTCCCTTGTTCACTGCCTAACATACAAAGCTATGTCAAACACAGATCTGTTGGACATGCTCCATGTAAAACACTCACAATCCCTCTGACGTTCGGACCCAAAACCACGAGTGAAATACAAAAGGAAGGGGTGTACCCATTTACCTTATGGATACCCACACCTTCAGGTTAGTGGCACTGCATGAGGCCTTAGAGACCATGCAAGTGCAACTAACATTGGGCAAATCTGCCCATCAGATTGTAGCCTACTATAGATCATGTATCTTGTCTCAGAAACCTCACTCAGTATTCCTGAGAACAGTGAAAAATACAAGGGTCCTGTCAAACACCATTATATGAGGAGATTACAACTACCCAAACAATGAGTGGGAGAATTACTCGTGTACAACATCCTTTGCCCAATGTTTCCTAGAGTTTAAAAACTCTAACACCCTGGAACAGCTGGTCATCATGCCCACTACAGGTGACAACATACTGGACATGATCATCACCAACATGGGGTACCAGTGTTCCACAACAGAGATAAACCCCTCGCTGGTAACATCAGATCATAAAGTAATCACACTGGACATCCACATCCCACCCCCCACCCAGTCAATGAAACCACTGTGAAGACATATTCCAAAGCAAACTGCACACTTCCCAAGACCAAAGTGGAATGTTCCAAAGACCTCTTGCTATAGGATAATGGTATACAACCTGCAGAATCATTTACAAGTGCATCCTATGAGCATCTACAGGGATGCATGTAATGAGACAACACAAAGAAATCCAAGATGTACTCCTCAAAACTAAGACAACAATCAGGTGGTTGTTGCCCATAAATAAGCTAGACAACAGAAGGAGGAAACAAACACATGATAGAGCCAACTTCACTAAAGGAAAGGCATCACTGATCATTATTAGGAAGAAACAATGATCGCTCATAAAATAATCCAAGGACTGTTTCTAAAGACAAATAGCCACGGAATGTAAGAATAACAACCACATAGACTTCGGTAGCTATACCAGACATGTAGGTGTCAACTTCCAATTATGCTGTCAGCTACTGAAAAAGGAAAGAAACACACTGAACCAACTTTCATTACCCACATCCAGGGGGACAAGTTCAGTGTAAACTCCCCCCCATCACCCCCAAATGGCCCTGTGTCCATCACAGAAGGATGCTGAGCCCCAGACGTCATGGACATGCAGGTAAAGACAGCCCTCTCCAAAGCTAAGAACACAGCATCAATGGGACTGGATGGTGTCCCAGACTGTGTCCCACACTAGGCCCAAAAGGAACTACACCCTCACCTACAGCCACTGTCCAGACTCAAGCGTACCACAGGCTATGAACCCAAAGAATGGCATACACTAACAGTCATCCAGCTCCACAAAGGGGGTGCCACAACAGAACCTGGAAACCATTGCCCTATATGTCTTCTCAGCCTGGTCTACAAAGCTATTGAGCAAATTGTTATGGAACCCATAAATAGAGACATTGGAGACCTCCAGACACTGGACTCTACACATCTCCGCCTTGTTAAAGGCAGATCCTGTCTCCTACACCTAGTTGACTTATGTCAAACAGTTACCAAGGACATAGATGGAGGTGAAAGTAGTCCACACAGCCCACCTGGACCTCACTAAGGACTTTCTACACCATTCCCCACTCTGTCATCATGGACAAGCGTACCAGCTTGAACATTAACAGCTATGTCACAGGATGGGTGGCCAAGTGGCTCACAGATCAAACACACATGTTCAGAGTTGTGGGTGCTATGTCCAACTCTAAGCCAGTGACAAATGACATCCCACAGGTGTTGGTCCTGGGACCCCACCTGTTCAGTAGATACTCATCAGAGGTACAGGCAAGCATGGTAGTTGTATGGCTGAACAGGTTTTCAGATGACTGCTAACTGTGGTCCATAATCAACTCTATGGCTGACACAGACATCCTGCAGAAGTGTTAAACAGAGACTGATACCTGGTATCAAAACAATGCCCTCAAGCTGAATGCCAATGAATGCATAGTCATCCCCTGTGGGTAAAACAATCTGCACACAAATTACCACATAGGTGGTAATCCAGTATGTATGGAGAACGTCATTATGGCCCTGGGGACACAGGTAGATAGCAAACTCCCCTTTGATGGTCACATGGCCAAAGTGTTCAGACATTCCTTCTATGTAGCCCACCTAATCTCACCTAATGTAACCCACTTTGTATAGTCTGATGATGTCACCATCCTACAAATATACCTGTGGAAAGGAGAACTCACAGTAATTTGCATAGCGCGTGGTGTAAATGCGTACTCCTGTAGTATCATAAAGTAGTCAGGAAGGGGTTTGAATCCTGCACTCGACAAGTGTGTGTCTCTGTGTGGTCTCCTTGGAAAGGAGCAACCTTTTTGGAGAGTAGTAAAACACCTTAAAAGTGGTATACTAATCATTGTGAAATCTGATGATGTCACCATCCTACAAATATACCTGTGGAAAAGAGACTTTCAGTAATGTGTATAGCACGACGTGTTAATGCATATCCCTCTAGTATCATGAAGTAGTTAGGTAGGGGTTTGAATTCTGCACTTGGTGAGTGTGTGTGCTCTATGTGTCTGACACTGTTGGTCAATGTGCTGTGGGTTTTGCTTTTACTACCGTATGACATATCAGTAGGCATTGCACATGTGAGGTACCTGTGAGGCAAATACATATACATACATGTTACCTCAATTATTGCATGTGTGGGAACCACTGCTTTATCCAAGAACACAGCTGTCATCTTTTCCAAATGGTGCTGCTGCTTCCCAGACATTAGGTCACATCTGTATGCTTGTGACAAGGCCAGCCACTGCAGTGATACCTGGCCTAGGTCATCCGTGTCACACACACTCATTACGGTTCCTATTGAATTGTGTGAGTGAGGGTTTATGGCTGAGGTATATGTCAGACCTGTTCAAACGCAGCAAAGTCTGTCAATGATGACTATTCATGATAGGTGTACAACAACCTTTATGGATATGCATGCAGACCCCTTATTGCTTATGTGATCCACCGAGGGATTTCAAAATACCTTAGGGAATGTGATTATCAAAGGAGAGATGACATAACACTAGGTTGCATGTTCACATTGGTACCTGTTCATCATGTTGGTGGCTACTACCTATGTGGTACTGTGGGGATACTATGTTCCATAAATGTGGATGACTATGCTTAGTTTGGCCTTTAGCTTTACAGCATGAGTTTGACAACAGGTATCTGTCTGTATGATACCCTTGTGGAGGATGTGTGTGTCACCTGGAGAATGCAGTATAGGCCACAGTATGCATTACCAGATGTGGACAGACATATCCCTACTGTGATTGCTTGTACCTAAGAGAGCCATATGCCAAACAGGAGTGGTCTCTAATATGTGGTGAATACCACTGGTTACTGGCATAGTATAGTACCTGAAGGATCCAAATGTTGTTGTGTGACCTACATCTGTGTGTCAGTTGTCAAGACATCATCTAACGATTGGTTATGGTCAGGCTGTTGAAGTCATGTATACTACCAGAACGCAAAACAATGACAGATAGTAACAGTATCACCCACAGCACAGTGTCAAACCATGTCATACACACATGTGTAGTCAGGTTCCGAAATGTGTGTAGTACAATGCATACTGGCCACCAATAGAAACTATGGAGTGTTACTGTGTAATACAGAGCATGTCACCCTGCCCATGTGTCCACTATGCACGTACATGCAGATAGTGCACCTCCACCATGTTCACAACTGTACACCTGCAAATCTGTGCTACACACATCCGACACATACTGTCCACTCTCTAACACATGCTGCCAATACTGCACACATCAGCCAAGTGGCATGTGGGTGGACAATACACAATTGGAACTAACACTGGTCTAAACAACACTACAATGACAAGCATAGCTTTAATGCATCATGCCTGCTCAGCTACACCTTCAAGCATATCATTACACTCTACTGCTGACAACATGCTAACATTGCTATACTGCTATAAAGACACACTGTGCATCAGCACCATGGAAGCCTGTTCCTGTATTGATGTTACAGATGACAGGAGGTGGCACAGGTTTCATCATATGCACAGGGTGTGTTGTTGGTTTGCCAGAGGCCTACAGTGAGCCATCCAGTCGGCATGTATGTGTGTGTGTGTGTGTGTGTGTGTGTGTGTGTGTGTGTGTGTGTGTGTGTGAGGGGCAAGAATACTGGTATGGGCCAATGTTGATGTAATGTGTGTGGGTATGTGTTAGCCCTAGGTGTCTGGATTATGTGTGTGTGTGTCTTCATGCACACAGTTCCACCATGTGGCTGCCATATATGGGTATTTGTGGGACAGCCACAGACTGTACCTGAGAGGCTTTACAGATCACCGTCTCTGGCCACGGATATGGTACCTGTGCCTGGCAGGGGTGGTACTGACACTATCAGGTACTAAGCCAGACTGTGTACTATCTCCAGAGGTAGATGGATGTCCACTGGACCCAGGTCCCTGCTGGGACTGTCCAGAGCCACGTGCACGTGGTCTTCTAGGACGTTCTATGGATAGCCCACCCTCAACATTGCTGGGGCTGGTACTGGCACTACGGGAGCGGCTGTGGCTTGAGGGACGTCCGCAGTGACTGCCAGCTGCTGATGTTGCTGGCATACATCCACGTCGACGACTCAACCGTCCCGCACTGTCCTGACACATAGACATGATATTGCGGAGGACATCAAATGTCTCTCCCCAACGTCTATCAGTGACCTCAGTGTAATTATGGATGGCACCAGCTAGGTCATGGATACTGTCAATTACGGTGGTGTTATGTGCCCTCTGTGCCCTTAGTCCCTGTCTGGTGTACCATTCCATACGTGCCTGTGCCTCCATGACAGCCTGGAACATGCGTGAGGTTGTAAGACCTGTGTCACGTCTGCCAGTGGCATGATGAGAAGCAGTGCTCCGACGAGAACCCCTGGACATTTGCCTATGTGGTACCCTTCCAGACATCTGGGTATGGCTGCTGTGTCGGGATGCATGTGCCATGGATACCACACTGTCCTGGCAAATGCCGACTGTATGCCGTCCCTCAGCTAAGGGCATTGGTGATGGATGTATTGGCAGTATGATTGTGTGCATGGATGGGGTGGACACTTGTGTACTGTCAATTGGTGGCCCAACGACAGACCCTGGCAAACATGCCTGTGCCTCAACACACCTATCATAATTATCACTATTTTGCTCAGTGACATCAGTTTCCCTGCTGCAGTGAACCAGCCCAAAATCAGCACCTGTGAGAGGAAGACAGGAAACACACTTTACGACCTGTACATGATGTCGGCACACATGAACACATGAACACATGCACACATGCACACATGCACACATGCACACGAATGTACTCCTCACTAAAACAGACACACACACACACACACACACACACACACACACACACACACACACACACACACACACACACACCACCAGCAATCCAGAATGTACTCAATAGCGGGTGATGGTGGGGTACAGTATCACAAGGCAAACAGTGATATCACACGTGTCAGCATGCAAGAACTGTGTTGCTCAACAGCATGCAGTGCGGGTGTAGACAGCCCTTGCTAATAACAGAATACATGGCTTTGATGCATGTGTGTTGTTGTTCAGTGATTGGCCTCACCCTGGAACGCAATGTGCACATGGACACAATATTGCTGTGTAAGTATTAAAAGCTCTGCAATGTCCTGTGCACCATCACTCACAGGTATACATACCATGGCTGGATGTGTATCTGTGTGTCACATAGATATCTATTTCTGATTAGAGCATCTGTGTCCTTAGCAGATAAATGTGGACACAGGTTTAGCACATGCATGCTATGTATACACACAGGATGAGTGTTGAATGTATACCTGATGGAATACCATTGCTCAACATAGCCATTGTACAGTGGTTATGTTGAGTGTAGGACATATTGTAGCCATGCCAGTGCCAGCCATGACATGGCATGCTACAATGCAACTGCAACATTAAACATTACACATACACAGTGTGTGTCATGTGACCTATACACTCAATAGCATAACAAGACATTTATGTGTCACTCTGTACAAAAGGTGATTGCTATGCATATTGTGCATTGGTCCATATCTGTGCACACACACAACATTGAGGTGCACAGCAGTTAATGCTATGTGTAGTATTGTGGTCACTGTAACTGGATGGGGTGTAGTAAGATGAGCCATCATCATGCAGCATCATGTGGTCACTCAAGGCTACTAATTTGTGCCAGACCGGCACATACCATGCTGTACAAGAACTGCTGTACCATGGCTACATTCACCATTTCACAGCCAGTTGTTACATGGATTTGTATGGTGCCCAATAGGGGGCATTGCTAACATGAATGTGTTATGTGTTGAAGAGTGTCGCACAACCACATGAGAGGCATCAGCCCCGCAGGTATATTATGTGTGCTGTGCGGATGACATTTGGGATACTGGAGTGTGACCTTACAGCGGGTGTCTGAATGCGCCATGTGTAGCATGTGAACGTGTACTGCGTACGACAAGGTTGTGTATGTTGTGTACATTTGTATTGCCTCTGCCTATCCAATGTCCGCTACAGTGTTGCCACAATTGTGTGGGATGCTCTGTGTATTGTTATGTGTTTTATGCAGCTACCCACGTTACTGGGATGTGCATAGTCTCACAGCAAACATGCACAGCATGCATTATGCATAGGTGTGTTACGTGTACATGGCCTACAGCTCACCTATGACATGCACATTTAATTATAATATTAAACGTAGAACACACTCACCAGCATGGGTCTGCTGCCTTGCTGTCACACCAGAGGGACCTACAAGGAAATGAAAGAAAGTTACTGTTTGTTGTTTTTGCATTTAAGTTACCTGTAACACATTGCATTTGTTACCTGGCACTTGCTCACTAAAGCAATTATGTAAGTCAGCACTAAAAAATTAAAGCACTACACCCTCACAAACTCCCCTTGAGTACCTTGTTCCCCATTGGCCCTTTTTTTTAATTATAAAGGAATTCCCAATACTATTCTAGCATGTCCAAAGGTCAGTTGTCAATCTCCTCTCCGGTCCAGCTGGTGAATCTGGGAATCTTGAGGCAATGTTACAACTGCCTCATGTACACAGACAACCCTCTCCTCCTCCCAAAAATTCCAACAGATGTGAGAGATGCAACCATACAGCCAAACTGGAGGCTAAGCTCTCTCAACTCAGTACTGGTGTAACCAGTCAGGAGGAGAAGGAAACCACACTCACTACAATTCCAGTCTCACATGGACCTACAACGACAGCAAACCAAACACATAAACACACAAAAACATACTCGGAGGCTCTAAATAAAAATCTGCCTAAGCAGCAGAGACTTCCAAAGCAGACATCCAAGCAACCGCTACCCCAAAACAAAACACTTGCAACACATAGCTCACAAAGCCAGTGTGCTGAACAGCCACAGCCCTTAAGGCTAAACAACACACCTGATACACTTGTAATAGGTGACTCTATCGTCAGGCACATTGACGTCCTGCTCATCAGGCTGAACAAGGAGAAGGTCATGGTGAGCTGCCTGTCGGGCGCTAGGATCCGCCACATAACACAAGAACTCAGGTCACTCCAAGGCAAGTACAAATATGACTCAGTCATTGTCCATGCTGGTGTGAATGACCTGAGACGTACCTCCCTGGACTACATGAAAAGAGACATAGAGGAGCTTTCTGAGCATGTAGCCCAGGCCAGTATGACCCTGACCTTGAGTAGCATCTTACCCTCACCAAGAATGATGCCACAATATGAAGACAAGATGATCAATTTCAACAATTGGCTTAAGTATTGGTGTCATTCAAAGGTGATCCAATGCCTATCAGCCTGGGATGACATGCTCGACAAGCCACAATGCTTCGCTAGGGACGGCTTGCACCTGTCACCCCTGGGCTTTCGGATATTGGCAAATGTTCTTGCTACCCCCATAGTGCGTTTTCTAGGCAAGGCTCAAAAGAAAAATCCACCTCCATAGGTATCACTAGGGATAAGAAACTAAGAGTATTGCTACTCAACGCCAGAAGTCTAAACCTCAAGATGCACGCACTTGAAACTCTCCTTAGCATGGAGAACATCAATATCTGTGCAGTAACAGACACCTGGTTCAAGGCTTCCGAGAGCACCCCAGCACTACCAGGTTATACCTCATACCATGCTTTTCGGCCCCAAAACTTGGACCGAACCACAAAAGGAGGGGGAGTATCAATTTTCGTCAAAAATACTCACACCTCCAGGTTGGTGGCACAGCACGAAGCATCAGAGACTATCCATGTGCAACTAACAGTGGGTAAAACTGCCTTCCAGTTTATAGCCTGCTACAGAACACCCTCCCAAACCCAGGAACCCCACTCGGCCTTCCTGAGAACACTGGAAAATATGAAGGTCTCTCCAAACACCATTATATTGGGCGACTTCAACTACCCAAACATAGACTGGGAGCATTACTCTAGCTCCAATACCCTAGCCCAAAGGTTCCTAGAATTCATAAACTCAAATGCTATGGAACAACTTGTTACCACTCCCAGAAGAGGGGAAAACATACTGGACCTGATCACCAACATGGGGACTCTATGCTCCAGAACAGAAGTGTATCCCTCACTGGTAAGATCAGACCATAAACTAATCTCACTGGATATTCACATCCCGATCCCACCCCCTGCCCAGAAAACCACAGTGAAAAACTTCTCTAAAGCAAATTTCACACTCCTCAAAACCCCCGGGCCCGTGGAAAATATGGCCCAGACCGCAGAATCTTTTATAAACGCATTCTATGAACACCTTCAGGAATGCATGGATCATGCAATCCCAAATAAAACCAAGACCCAATCCTCCAAAGGCAGACATCCTGTCTGGTGGACCCCAGCCATAAACAAACTATACAATAGAAGGAGGAAGCTACTACATGATAGAGCAAAATCCCAAAAAGGGAAGGCATCTCTGATCAGTATTAGCAAAAAACTACGGGCACTCATAAAATCATCTAAGGCCAGCCTAGAGAGAAATATTGCACAGGACACTAAGGATAATCACAAGGCTTTCTTTAGTTATGTTAGGAACCTGGGTGGGAATTCCCAGATATGCTCAGAATTAATCCAAAATGGCAAAAAAAAAACACCGAACCCACAGTCATTGCCAACATCCTAGCTGACAGGTTCAGCGCAAACTTCTCCCCCCTCCCCACCAAAAGGGCAAATATCTATCCCAGCAGAGTGCTGCCCCCCTGACATCTCAGATGCTCAGGTAAGAGCCGCCTTCTCCAAAGCTAAAAACACAGCATCAATGGGACCAGACGATGTCCCGGGCTGCGTCCTACATGAACTCCAAGAAGAGCTAAACCCAAACATAAAACTACTGTTCAATCTCTGCCTTACTACAGGATATGTACCCAAAGAGTGGCGTACAGCAACATTGGTCCCTCCCCACAAAGGTGGTGCCTCAATGGATCCTGGAAACTATCGCCCCATAAGCCTGACTAGCTTGGTCTACAAAGCTATGGAAAGGATCATCATGGACCTCATAAATAAAGATATTGGGGACCTACAGACACTGGATCCTACACAGTTCGGCTTTGTTAAGGGCAGATCCTGCCTCTTAAACCTGGTCAATTTCTTTGAAACAGTCACCAAGGCCATTGACGAGGGGAAGGTCTTCCACACAGCCTACCTGGACCTCGTAAAAGCCTTTGATAAAATACCCCACTCTGGCATTATGGATAAGCTCACCAGCTTAAATATAAACCCCTATATCACTAGATGGGTTGCAAACTGGCTCAAGGACAGAACCCACATGGTTAGAATTGCTGGAGCCATGTCAGACTCCAAACCAGTTACAAGTGGCGTCCCACAAGGCTCAGTCCTGGGACCTCTCTTGTTCGGTATGTATTTCTCGGAGGTACAGGCCAACACGGAAGGACTGTGGCTGACCAAGTTCACAGATGACTGCAAACTGGGCACCATAATCGACTCTCCAGCCAACACAAGCATCCTCCAAAAGGGCCTCATAGAAACAGACAACTGTTGCCAGAGCCATGGCCTCAAGCTAAATGTTAAGAAGTGTATAGTCATCCCCTTTGGCAAAAACAAAGTGCCCACAAATTACCACATAGGTGGTAATCCATTAAGTACGGAAGAAGTAATTAGGGACCTGGGGACCCAAGTTGATAGCAATCTCTCATTTGACAACCACGTGGCCAAAGTGGTTAGAAAAACATTTTCTATAGCCCACCTAATCATGAAGGGATTCACATCTAGATCAGGGGAGGTCATCGTGCCTCTTTACTCATCCCTTATCAGGCCCATAATTGAGTACAATGCCCCTTTTGGGATGTACCATCCAGACACCTGCAGCAACTGGAAAGACCCCAAAAGTACCTCACCAAGAGGATCAAAGGGCTCAAACTGATGCCATATGCTGCCCGGTTAAAGAAACTCCAGCTCTACTCAGTGGCATACCGCCTGCTCAGAGGCAATCTGTGCCTGACATATAAAGTCATGTCCAACCCGGAATTAATGGACATGCTGCACCTCAGAAAATCCAAATCCCATCGAGCTATGTGCTCGAGAGACTTGAACCTCAGCACTGAAATAAATAGGACATGCTGGAGGGACAGATTCATAACCCAGAGGCTCCCTTCACTCTGGAATAAAATCCCAGTCCAGGTTAGGCAGAGTCTCTCATTGACTCTCTTCAAGAGGAATCTTGATGAGTGGATGGGAGATCATAGGTTTACCCCGGGTATCACTTCTGTGTCACTGTTAGACAGAGGCACAGTATACTAACCTCGAAAAAGGGCATAGCAAAATTAATTTAAAATGGGTGGCAAAAGCCAAACACACTCTGGCTAGGCTTATAAATGCCCTAGGGCATATAGCCTAGTATGAACCTATGAACCTATGAACCTATGAGACAGTTTTTCAGTGGCAACAACTGTGGCATTGCTACTGTGTGTCTGCAATCTTACAGTAGTACAACGGTTGACAGTCACAGGCCTGCAGATTACATTCCTAATTATTAGTATTGCACAACACTAGGCACCACAACCTCTAACTACACAGTACACATCTCACATAAGCATGCTCTACCAATAGAGGCAACAGTAGTGTACAGCTATGCCATGATATCTGCACGCTCCGTGTGAACTTGCTGGGTGGCTCTGGCCTCCATGATGATACATGTTGCTTGATGTTGTTGCTGTTGGCCAGGAGACACCTGGCTCAGGAGCAGCTCCTCCACTCTGGTGAGGTGGGTGGAATGGATGGGTACCCCACCACCTGTGGCAAGCTGTTGTCTATGGATATCTGATGCACGCTGCCGGACATGTCTAATTAAATCACTGCAGTAATGGCATACCTGCTCATATGTCCTGTTATGCATGCCTATGTCATTTACCCTACGGACAAGATCTTGCCACAGTGCAGTCCGCTCATGCTGGTCCTTGCTGGTTCTGGAGAACAGCAGGGCATAGTGCTGCACCAGGCTTGCTGTTATCAGTTCCTACTCTGCCGTGCTGTATGTGGTGAAACGGCAGTGGGCCATTACCCTGGAAGACAATGAAACAATATGCGTGAGCATGTCATGTGGCACACTTAACATTCTAAAGTACAGATATCAATTAACTGCCATATATAGCAACCTATTGGCTGTCAGTGGATACCCACTTTCAATACCCCATATCAGTGCTCAGCCCACAACTGCCTGACAGTGTCTGGCACACTCTATATATCAAACCATGGTTTGCACAGCAACAAAGATAAACCAGTATGTAAGACTATACAACAGTACATGGCACACTGTATGCGACACAATGCACCAACTACCCACAGGAGGTATATATCAAGCTAATGCATCAGGAAATATGTATTCCATTGCAATGATTGTAAAGTCCAGTTACAGTATTACCAGTATACCACACTAGTCGTTGATGGCAAACCCCTGCCTAACATTTGTGCACATTCGTTAATATAGGTGGCATACTGATGTACTAGACTATACATGTTGCTAGATACGCACTTATATCCTGTAACACACATATGACCAAGGCCATGGTACAGGCATACCCACACACACATCAGACATACATACCAGACACAAAGGTATGGCAACCCAGATGACCTTTACCTGTGTACCATACAGTACTGTGTGTCAGTAGTTACAAAGCCTTATGCCTGAGGTATGTAATCTATGAGGACTACAGGGAACACACAAAATAGTGGTTCCAAGAAATGTGGACATCCACCATACTGTGCTGTGTAGGCATACAGCTTCAGGTAGCACTACAGTTCATACATGAGTTGGCTTCACCAGCAGTAACACTCAATAAGCATACATGTACTGCTTTAACCTACAATGGGACACCCCTGTCAACACCAAGGGACTACGTCAGACTGTATGGCATACTGGTTTTTCTGCCTAGCGATTGCATACACATCTTTTGCTGGGATCACAGCTAGGACACATGATACCATGACTGAAACAGTTTCCCACTAAGCTATCACACATATACAGAACTCTGTTACATTCACCAACACATTCACCATCACACTCATACAACCTCACATAGCAATTATTGCAACAAGTATATGTGGGTGTGTATCACTTCATAGGTAGGTAATAGGCTATTGGCCCTAGGGCCTATAGAAGTCTAGCCATATGCTACTCTGGCCTTTGACACAAAGGTAAGTACGTTTCACATGGCCCTGTCAAGCAGAGCCACAGATGTGATTCCCGGGGTGTATTTCCTATCTCCCATATATTCATCAGGATTATTTCTGACGACAGCTAATTAGAGGCTTTGTTTGCTATTGATAAGTGGTTTGTTCCAGAGTATGGTATGTCTCTGAGATAGGAATCTATCCCTCCAGCATGTGCTGTCTATTGAGGTCACAAGGTTTAGGTCCCTAGAGCATGTAGCTCATAGGGATTGTGATCTGTTTACGTGGAGCATGTCCAACAGCTCTGGGTTTGACATAGCTTAGTATGTTAGGCAGAGGTCACCTCTGTGTAGGCGGTATGCAACACAGTCTAGCTGTGGGTTTGTGAAATGGTCTACATAGGGCATCTGTTTGAGCCCGGTATTACACATACACACACACACACACACACACACACACATATATATATATATATATATATATATATATATATATATATATATATATATATATATACACATACATATAAACATCCATTGGTGTACATGTAGATATACATATAGTCACATATACAGTCCACCTTTCATGGTGGGGATATCAATCATGCAAAGATTGTAAGGTATATCGTTATGTCATAATATTGCACACTGTTGTGCGGAATGCATTGAAGGTGTTCTTAGCCCATGTAGCTTTAGCAGGCCTCACTGGCTGCAACACTACAAACCTGACGAATCATACCCACAGCGTTTAACCACCACATGTCATATAACAGCACTGTATGCTGTCTTGTTTGCCACACACTATAACCTACATAGACATATGCATATAACAACCTTCAACAACATATATATGTCCACCCTTCGCAAACAGTTGCAGTATGTCCCTTGCTTTATGCACATGTACAGATGCTAATATATCTGACACAGACAGATCTCTCCATATCTGTGTGCCATACAGACACAAGGTCCGCACTGTTATAAGTTTGTGTACCTCATGGCTGACCTGCTGGGGGTTGCTGCAACATGAACAGGTGTCACGTGAGCACAGAGTAATATTAGAGGGTGTATATATAGCTGCAAATGCTAGATTAACATACTAGCCTGGTACAGCTGTTGCCAATGCTAAGCTACACATTAATATGACTATCATGCATTTGTTACTCTGTCACATCCATGTTTATTTAACCGTATGCGCTACTCCCACAAACAGACATTGTACACACTACTGTACAGAACACAGATAACATGGATCAGATGTCTGACATTTAATGCTGAACTACATATGTCACAGTCATATCCCACTGCACACAGCTACACACTGATGTCTCCATGCCAGTAGTTATGCAGGGCATCTGTGCATAGATACGTACTGTTGCCACATATGGATGATTCAAACTATGTAGAGTACTCTTCATAAACATCTACTACATGCCAGTAAATACATAGCTGTTACATACCTTACCTTTGTATGTGTTCATATTCCTCTGTTTTGTGTGCTTTGTAATAGCTTTTCTTTTTATAGCTTATGATTTTCTTCAAGATATATTTTTATTTCAATATGATTATTCTTTTCAATATATTATTACTTTTGCAATATTATTTTTTTTCAATATATTTTTCTTTTCAATATATATTTTTTTTAAATATTTTTTTTAAATATTTTTTTTTCAATATGAGATTTTTTTTTTGCAATATATTTTTCTTTTCATTATACTTTTTTTCAATATATTTTTTTTCAATATATTCTTTTAGTTTTTCTTTTTTTTTGCTATATATTACTTTTTTTTAATATATTTGTGGTTGATCATTTTTCTTTTTTCCTGCTGCTGTTGGCTGCGTCTGTACTTCTTTCTCTCTCTCTCTCTCTCTCTCCCGTACTTGCAATGAAGTGATTGCATGTGTGGACAGCAAGTACAGCCTGCTTTTATAGGCATCTGCACATGTGCATGTGATTGCCTCTGCACCAATAGGTGGCCACCATTTGGCAATTGCATGCAGCCTGCTGTGTGGTACTTGCAGTACTCACTGTCATAGCAGCCCAATGCTATAAATTGCTAGCCCTTTCAGCTTTCAAAGTGGGGACCATGCTTGTTTGCTGTGGACACCGTTGTGTAAGTCAGAAGGTTGGTATACTTCTCATAACTGATGCTAGGGGTGTAGCCAGTGATTTGAATGCTGTACTCAGACCTGAATGTTGCCACTTCCAGTACACAGTTGACAGTGTAGAATTGTACTCAGCCCTACAAATGCTAACACAAGATACATGGGAGTATGTATTTTCTTTTCTACTTATACAATTAGCTGGCATACATAAGTAGTTATTGAGATGTTTTCATTTTTCACATGAACTGTTTGGGAACAGCTGTACTGTGGATATTAATGTACTCACTTCTGCACAGTTTGTGCTTTTTCTTTTGTTGAATTTATCACAGGATGTTCATGAAAACTGGACAATTCCAGTACTGAGTATGCCTACCTACATCCTTGCTGTACATTGAACACACAGGTATTTTGTACATTTGGGTGAGGATTGTCCTGCTATGATACTGTGTGAGGGTTGTAAAGTGCTGCTGTAACATTATTTACCACTAGAATGTCTGGTTCTGTTATCACAGTCAGGTAATGCAATTCCACAACAACTGCTGGTAAAGTTCCACAGAACAGGTTTTATGTTATGGCATTCCTATCTTTCCTTTACATTCACACATTCTGATGCATGATATATATATTTCAGCAACAACCTGTTGTATAGCTAATGTGGCCTAGTGGTACTTCATGCAGTCTAGTGTGTCCAAGGTCCAGGGTTCGAGACTGACAGTGGTGTTTTATTTTGCTGCTGAGCAGAACAAGGCCCCTCATATGCAGGGTGACTAAGGCAATTTTAAGCAGTTGTAAGCGGGTTTGTGTGGGTTTGTTTGATGCTTAGCAATACTAAGCTAAGTGCACACAAGCGCACACTCACGCAAACCCGCTTACTACTGCTTAAAAGTGCTTACTCACGCTAACCCCCGTGCTCATTTCTTTGAAAGAAAAGAAAATGGGGAGATAGGAAAGTGGTGAAAAAGGGGCACAAAGAGGGAAAGACAGTAGGGAAAAAAGCTCGGGATGAGCAGGATGGGTGTAGGGAAGGTCCATAGCTGCCCATTTCTTTAACAGCAAGAACTGTGCATATACTACTAATTTGGAGGGAAATTTGAAACCTTCCACCCCTGAGAGAGGGGTGAGGACAACGAAGTATGTTGTACTGCCAATTAAATTTCAGTTTCTGTGTCCAGCGGACATTTGTGCAAAATGGGCAGCTATGTATGGGGCATAATTTTTTTGTGGGAGCAGATTGCCCATTTTTTTTAATTTTTTTTCAGGTGAGAGTGGAATGTGGGGTAGGGGAAGTAGGTATATTTTGGGAGGTAGGTTGGGGAGGTAAACAGACAAGACAAACAAGATGCATACAAGGGCGGAATATGACACATGGGGCGGGTGAACACCATTGACCGGGAAGGATGTTTGGAAATCGCAAGCCCATGAGCCCACAGATGGCAACAGTGGAACTGAGATCCCCACCCATGGGCAGTCACCACTGCCCCTTCACAGCCCGGAGGGTGGCTGTGCTGGGGGCTGTGTAGGAGGGGCAAGCTCACCCGTGAGTCACGCCACTCTTGCCTTGAGCTGGCTTAGAGGATCAGCGACTGAACGCTCAATCTCCCTATGCACCACAACCCAGACCGTTCGGATGGTGATAGGTGGCCCTCCTCCAGCCACGCTTGCAGGGGGGGATGAGCCCCATCCCCTGCAGCACTTCCACCAGAAGGTGGCACAGGGCCAATGGAGGAGTAGGTTCTGGGCTGGGCACCGGACCTGCTGGTGCCAGGTGCCATCGCCAGCTGAGGTGGGACAGGTGGGTCTGCTGGGACCGGCCTTCCCATATGTTCTGTGTTTAGGAGAATTTAATGACAATATGGGTTGGTAACAGCCAACAGCATTCCAAATTAGTTGTAACAGCATGCAGTAATATTCCCATTAACCCAACACACCAGAGTTCCAACAGTTGAACAGCAAGCATAACACATGCATATATAGAACAACAGTGGACATTCCAACAGCATGCAGGATTGATTGGTGGCAACAGGCCACCAAGATTGTGGTGTTTGAACAGGGCACATGCATTAAAGTAAATGCAGATATTTATAAACCAATAGGACATATGTCCCAACAAATTTTTACATGTTTTGAGATTATACATACCCATTGAGGTGTGGAATTGCATTGTTTATGCACATACAGTCGGGTGTAGAAAGATACCTCCATTAACAACTTATATGTACTTATAGTTTGCACTACATTCCTATTGACTGCAGGTATATATCCCCTACATGTATTATTACACTAGGCAATGTCCATTACGTTGTGAAATGCGTTTTGCTAGTTCCTTATATACCTGACCTTATATACCTGACCTGTATCTGACATACAAACTGTCCAGGATGCAGATGTTACTCCTACGTATTTATATATTTTATTTATATTTATATGTCTACATATCTGGATGTGTTCAAGTGACATTATAGGTTCATAGGTTGGTACTGGGCTATCTGCCCGAAGGCATATATTAGCCCAGCCACACTGTGCAGTATTCACCGCCCCTTTAGTAGTTCCCTAGACCCTTGTACTAGCAGCTAGTACCCTTGGCCCCTATCTAGTAGTGCTGTTGGTGTGATCCCTGGTGTGAACTTTCTGTTACCCATCCACTCATCAAGGTTCCTTTTGAAGAGTGATAGTGAGGGGCTCTGTCTTATGAAGATCGGGACCCTGTTCCATAGTAAGGGAAGTCTCTGCGAAGGTAATCTATCCCTCCAGCATGTTCTATTCATTGTTCTGTTGAGGTTTATATCCCTAAAGCGTGTAGCTCGAGTAGATTTGGTTTTGCTAAGATGGAGCATGTTCAACAATTCTGGGTTGGACATGGCTCTGTACATTAGACAGAGATCGCCTCTGAGAAAGCGGTATGCAACAGAGAACAGTCTTAACTTTTTCAATCGTGCTGCATAGGGCAGCTGTTTGAGGCCAGTAATCCTCTTGGTTAGGTACCTTTATGGTCTCTCCAGCTGCTGGAGATGTCTAGCCAGGTACATTCCAATTGGTGCATTGTACTCAATAATGTGTCTGATGAGGGAAGAGTAGAGGGGCACCATTACATCCTTAGATCTTGATGCAAACCCTTTCGTGATCAGATGGGTCACATAGAAGGATTTTCTAACCACTTTGGCAACATGGTTATCACAGGAAAGCTGACTATCTATCAGTTATATTTTAACAGCCCCCTACATTTCTAGCAGCACACTGACATTTCTGGTGAACACAATAACAAGCTACTCATGTGCCAGATTTACCTATACATGCCAGCCTTGAAACAACAGTTGAGGACTGTATATATGCTTGAGAGATACTGGCACTCCCTTCATCCGCTTTCTATGGGCCTACCCAAGTGTGGGTTGACAGCGCTTAATACAACACTACTATTTCTATACTGCAAGTGTACATCAACATTTTGAAGAAAGTGACACAGACACACTACAGGAGTTATACCTTTATTAATTACATTACACACTTTTCGAGTGGCTCTCTCATTTATTTGATATTACAGTGCATGCAGACGTCTTATTCAAGATGTATTATACCTTCATTTATGGTTTATGACACTCTTTTTCAGGCTCTCTCACTTATTTTATATAACAATACAAGCAGAGAAATAATTCAGGACTTATTATACCTTTATTAATGAGTTACAACACTCTTTTTCAGGCTCTCTCACTTATTTTACATAACAGTACATGCAGAGAGGTTATTCAAGCCTTATTATACCTTTATTATTGGGCTACAACACTTTTTGTCAGGCTCTCTCACTTATTTTATATAACAGTACATGCAGAATAATTACTAACCTGCCTGGTGGCACAGCCTTAACAGCCTATCTGTATAGGCTTGCTGATTCGCAGTATGGACACCTGCAGCTGTGAAGTAAATGAAGTGATATTGAGACATATACATACATACTATCCACTACACTAGCAATTTTTACATTCTTCATTCCATGGCTACCTACACAGTAGTGGGGCCTTTTGCATCCCACGGGCCTCCTGTATCTATTGGTTCAGTTGGTCCTGCTAGCATCTCTTCAGGTCTGCATGGTGGTGTCTGACCTGCTCATCAGTCCGAGGGACACCTGTGGCACTGGTGAGTTCATGTGCAAGATGGTTCCAGGCTTCCGCTTTGTATTCCATGCCCTGGAACTGGCCCTGCAGGAGTCTAGCATCATGATGATGGATGAGGAGCCAAACCATCACTTTTGACTCCTCAATGCCCCACCATTGCACTCAGAAGCGAGAGCCCTCTCCGACACCAGCCATTGCTGCCTGCAGATGGGAGCTACAACCAGTTATGGCAAGTATTCCCACCTATGGAGCTTAAATATGCCTCATTTCCCGCACTTATTTGTAATTGGCTGGATTTGAAAATTCTCAGCTCAGTGCACACCTGCTTAGCACTGGGTAAACTTTGATTAATATGTATATATGTGTTGACAGTCCATGAACATCAAATGCTGTCATGGCTTAGTGGATCAGTACTGTGATTATGGTGCACAATATCCCGGGTTCGAGGCCTGTCATTGCTTTTTATTTTACTACTGGCTTGACCAGTAGGGGGTGTGGCTGTGTTTAGTCGACTTTGCTCAACTTTGCCCAATGTTGCTTTACGTTTACCGATGTTGCTCGACATTGCCCGACGTTGCGCTAGTTAGCGCAGTGCACAGCTTCGCGCAAACATGTTTTCTTTGCGCTAGTTGGCATGATGCGCAGCTCCGCGCAAAGCTATTGCACGAGTTATAGCACTGCTAAGCTATGGGCAATTAGACTTAAATATGCTTAATACTGGTAAACTTTGCTTAGCAGTGCTTCACACTGCTTAAGATACATTACTTATGACTTTATCAGTATGCATGTCCATTTCACCTTCTTATATATATATAAAATATCGTTCACTACTACATAGGCCATTTCAATGCATTGTACTAATATTTAAAAGGTAAATGTCAGGAATTAATTTTATGCACAGATTTACTACAGAAAATGGGAAGGGGAGTGGTGGGACTCGAACCGGGAATGCCTCCTCTTTGTGCAAAGGCTCTACCACTACACTATTGCTATTTGACTTAATTTGCATATAAGTAGTATATTATCCTCTTCGATGTCTGAACTGCTAACTGTAGCTAAGCAATGGGCAAACCCATGCACACACACTCAAATATGGGCAGCTATATCGGGAATGAGGAAAAAAATTGGTTTTACATTTTATTATATTTGTACACGGGTTTGGAATGTGGGGGAGTGTAGTGTTGGAGATTTACACATTTGAGCGGACTCGTTTGTGTCTGGTGGCATTTGCTGTTTAGGCACTTGCAGGGGCGTGGACATTTGGACTGCTTGGCAGTCTGACACGTCCCCTGCACTCGTGCACGCTCCGTGTTAGCCTTAGAATTGAGTCAGCGTGCCCGCATGCATATGCATGATGCGCTGACATCATACTCTTAGTCTGCAGTCTCTGAGTAAGACTTAGTCTTACATGGAGGATTAGTGAATCCCGGCCAATGACATTATCATTAGTAAACTTGGAATAGTGTTAAAAAAGTTAACCTTTGTATTCTGCTACCAGATTTATTTATGGTACAATTTAAGAATTATGGGAGACACTTTGTACCTGAACCATACCTCATGAAGGAGTTAATACTACATCCAAGATACTAATACTAACAAATACACATAACAGAAACAAAAATAGCGTATATTCTATTTAATACCTTAGCTATTACAGAATAGTGTTACTCTGAGTGTAAAAACATATTGTTCATTTACTTTTTTCCAGTAAAATACTGCCATGTGTGTGTGTGTGTGTGTGTGTGTGTGTGTGTGTGTGTGTGTGTGTGTGTGTGTGTGTGTGTGTGTGTGTGTGTGTGTGTGTGTGTGTGTGTGTGTGTGTGTAGGTGCCCTTCACATGGCCAACTTTTCAGAAAGTTGAATTTCATATGGCCGAGACCATATGATCGACTTTCGAAAAGCCGACCATGGGGAACTGCTATCTCCGTACAGTGCGGATCTCGGAGTTGATATATTTAAGTTATGGGGGATGTGGGTAGCAGAGCCCCCCCATGAGGGGCTTAGGGGGGCTTGTCCCCCTGCTAACAGTTGAAAGGTAAGTGTTTGGTGTGTGTTATGTGTTTATTTTACATGGTCGGCTTTTTGAAAGTTGATCATATGGTCTCTGCCATATGAAAGTCAACTTTCTGAAGAGTCGACCATGTAAAGTAGACCCACACAGACACACACACACACACACACACACACACATATATATATATATATATATATATATATATATATATATATATATGGATTCCATACATTTGGTCAAATTACACTTAGTCGAAAATGATTCCAGGCATTTCACTTCACTGAATGCTCACTTGGTCAAAGTTCATTTGGTTGAAAATGGAATATAGCCCCTGCCCCACTGCAGTGCAACCCTGGAGTGAGAATATTAAATAAGGGTGTGTGTGGGGGTGTAACCCCCCACATTATGCCAATAGTTATTACTAAATATATATATATATATATATATATATATATATATATATATATATATATATCAGTGCATTTCTAATGGATATACCTTCTTATAATACTGAATGCATTAAAATTATTTATATATATATATTTTTTTTCCCCTGAAATGTGAAATATTAAGCTAGGTTATGGCAATCAAACAGGGTGACTCAGAGGTAAAATCTCTTACATAAGCTTACAGAGTCTGGAGTTCAGGCCAATGTTGTCTGTGTGGAGGTAGAATATTTTTCCATTACCAACATGGGTTTAATCCTGGAACAGAACACAGTAAAGCAAGTTCTCAGACACAAGAAATAAACACTTTATTAAAACAAAGAAACAAGCATGCACAAATTTTCACATACTACAGACACTTTTTGGGGTATGCAAGCTGGCAGATTTCTTATATAACTAAATGACAGCACTTCATAATGCATTTCTTTTTGTAT
Organism: Protopterus annectens; assembly: GCF_019279795.1. Classification (NCBI taxonomy): domain Eukaryota; kingdom Metazoa; phylum Chordata; order Ceratodontiformes; family Protopteridae; genus Protopterus; species Protopterus annectens. The sequence continues at coordinate 280,997,140 of NC_056725.1, forward strand.
GCAATTCAGACACTTTTAAAATAATTAAAAGAACAACATTATGGCCATGTGTAATAAATTCTTAATAGTCAGCGTTATAACAATTTGCACATTAATACTAGTTTAACAGATGTACACACACACACACACACAAATATATATATATATATATATATATATATATATATATATATATATATATATACATTACTTATTTAACCTCACTTTGAGGTTGCTTCTCTTCTGAAAAAGATTGATTCGTGACAATCATAAACACAGTTTCTTATGTATGCCATCAATATAAAAATGGTTTGACAGCCCTTCTTACTGATTAAGCTGTGACTGAACACGTTTCACTGGAGTACTGCACTAGCCAGGGTAACAAATGAATGTAAAGTAAGACATTCAGTAGTAGAAATTGTTGTAAAGAAATGTTTCTGGAAAAATGAAAACACTGCTGCTATTGTGTTTTTACACGTTTTTAAAATTATTTCTGTGAAGTTGCTCAGATATTTTTGTGTCTGTAACGTGGGTGGTTTATTCGGTACTTTGCAGCTGTATAGCTATTAATTGTACCAAAAATGACAAAATAGTAGTCTAAATATATCATTATGTGTGAGACAGTGATGCCAATATCATTTTTGCATCTACTGTTTTATTAAAAGTTCTCTTTAGAAGGTTAGCATTAGCTTAATCCAACAATATGTATTCCTAAATTGCAGAGTAATTCTTGTTTGGTTTCCAAGGTTTCATTTAAAGAGAAAATTGTGTCCTGTTAAAATTTAAGGTGGTCTTACACATTTCTTTTAAGATGGAATGCATTTGTACTTCAGGGATCCTGCACTCTAAATGAAAATATAATTTTACTCTAATGTCATTAATGCAATATGAATACTGAACTACCATTAGAGGTCTATGCATATACCTATATCCCTGCATTAATTTCATTGAGGATGATGCATTCTTGTCGATTTATAACCTATTAATTCAATTCTGTCTTCTTATTCATTTGAGATTTTGTAATGGATCATTGCATCCATATAATTGTATAATGTATGCTGTGCACTTTGTTTTTTTACCTTGGCGGTGACATCAACCAAGGCCACTCTGACATCAGTGTCAGTAGAAAGATGAACACTTTCTTTCCTTGATGTGTTCTGTGAGTAATGTGTCATAATATATAATGGATAAAAATCTCCTGGAACAAAACGATAAGTAGGATGCTTTGAGCTAGTCCTTGGACTGACACTGCTGCATGTAGGACATTAATGAATGCAGTACGTAGCTGCTGCAAGGAGTGAACCATTCTGACACTGACAGAAAACTCCATGGGACAGGGAACAGTAATGGATGTGCCTACCATGTGAAAAGAAATATTGAGGGGCTAGGACAGAAACAGCAGCACTGCTTGACATACAGTAAAGTCAGGGCCAAAGTGGGAAAATTCATTCAGATATGTCATTTAACACTGTGGATAAGATTCCCGATATATTCTTTCATGTTTTAACCACTCCTTACAAGAACGTGATCCTAAAACTAATTAACAAGACAATGAACATCTTGAATTCAGTCCTACATGCAAAACATCTAATGGTATTTTAGAATGCATCATAGCAATTTCATACTAGAAATTATGTCATTTTGGGCAGGAGTGTATAATGAGTGCATTCTAGAATTTTGCAAAATCAGAAGGTCTGTTGTTATGACCCATGTATTTTGCGGAGTAGTTTCCTGGATTTCTATATCCACTCAATGCAAAATGCAAAATTTGTCTTCTGGTGTAGTGAAGTGGCTTGTGGTAATATGAAAACAATATGCTGAATTAACTATGCTTGCTTCCTTCATTATGGCAGATTTCAAATAAACATGACATAACCCTCTTTTAGACATTTTCTGCTACAATTCTCTTCCTTTACATCAGAGTTTTACCAGAAAGCAAGCTGGAAATATTTTTCTGTTGCAACTCTCATATTTCTTTTTCTGCACTGTGTGAAATACTTGCTAGATTTCCCCACTGCCATTGCTATGTTTAGCTTCTCTGCTCTTACCAGATATCATAGGATTCCCTATATTCAGTCAAGTCATTCAAAACTGAATAATACTTCATGATTTTTATATCAAGAAACATAACTAAAAAATATCTAAAAACACCATAATTCTTATTTTACAGATGGCAAGCTTCTTACACCGCAACACACACACACACACAATATACATATATATATATATATATATATATATATATATATATATATATAAATATATATATATATTATTTATGTTATTTTATATTTGTTTATGGGGTGGTGTCCGATCCAGGGAGAAAAGCTCCACAAACAGATAACAAATAACAAAATAGAACGTAACAAATATAGCATTACAGATGATCATAAAAATTATTACAGTACAATATAAACATTGTGAAAAAAACTAAAATGAGAAATAAATACATCATAGTAACAAAACTGAAACGTATACCACAGAACATCTTGTTAACTGGGTGAAAAATTAAGACGGAAACAGGGAGCATGTCTAATGAAGTGATTTAAGCACATGTAGAGTTTGAGTGACTACGCAAAGAGAAAAAACTATGAAGCACTGAAAGTAGAAATCAAAATAAAAAAATGTTGGGAGGTGATCATCTATAACATTGAAGAATAATGGATAACAACCAGCTATAAAGAAAAAATAGATGGGTGTTGTTGAGGACATAGTAGGAGAGAAAAGCTAACTAGGAGTATTACAATGGCAGAGCCACTTGCTTTTTAGATATTCTTTTAATTATGTTTTAAAGAAAGAAAAGCAGGTAGTGTTTTGTAAGCATAAGGGTAGGTTATTCCAAGACATAGCTGTTTTGTTTGAGTACAGGGAGTCACTGTAGCTGTTATGTGATTGTGTTGTTTTAAGCAGAGGTCTAGCAGAAGATCTGAGGGATCTGCTGTTTACTTGTAGTTGGACTAGGGTAGAAATTGTGGGGCAGCTATTTGGTACATTTTTGATATAGCTAGTGTGGGTATTGTATGTCTCTGCCAGAAATGTGGCAGTTTTATGTATGTTGACTTTTTCACATTCAAAGATTGTGAACCCTCACAAAGAGCAAATATTATTGGAATATTACTTGTGAAAAGGAGCAGAAGTTAATGTTTGGCTTTCAGCTTGTTATGTTATTTGTGTATTCTCAAAACAACACCTAAAGAAGATCAGCTGTTTTGTTCTCAGATGTCTTAAGACCAACCAACAGAAGTGAAATAAGAAATAAATACAAAAGGTCAAATATCATTTGATATCTAAAGCAACTGGCCATATGGGCTCATAATAATTCAATGCTTCTGAAACCAATACGTACAATTATCCCGTCATTTGTTTAAGGGCACATTACCAAACAATAGATTTGTACCAAAAGGTGTCTATATTTTTAGGTAGGGATGGGCAGGTAAGCTACAAGTGAAAATACAGGACAGCTCTATAGATTGCTGAGGGGCAATGTCTTTCTGTGACTGCAGCAAGATGACATGCATTGACGTGTCCATTACGTCCTTCATTTTCTACTCAGTGAGGCAACATCTGTGTACATAATGCAGCTATCCTTTTTTAGAGTAGATTACTTATGTAACAAAGGGCTCTTACAGGTCTACTGTTCAAATGATTACTGATATAGCTAGTGTGGGTATTGTATGTCTCTGCCAGAAATGCGGAAGTTTTATGTATGTTGACTTTTTCACATTCAAAGATTGTGAACCCTCACAAAGAGCAAATATTATTGGAATATTACTTGTGAAAAGGAGCAGAAGTTAATGTTTGGCTTGCAGCTTGTTATGTTATTTGTGTATTCTCATACATTCATCTAGTTTATATTTAAAGGAATCTAATAAGCTCCACTGCTTAATATACAGGGAAAGTTTATTCCATATTTTTAGGAGGTGCTGTGTTATTATCCTGTCCCCCCGCTGTGTTTTAATTATCTGTTGATAAAGTTTTATGTCCCAAATTCTAGTATTGGTGGAGATATTGGATTTTCAGGAAAAAAAACAAGAAGTCCAGGTCAATTGAATCAATAATTGTGCAGATGTGAGACAGAGATCTCAACTCAAAAGTTTAGAAGACTCATAATAAAGGGATAGAGCTTCCAGCCTGCCTAGTTAGTTCATGGACCAGGACTCTGACGTTTTGGGTCAGAAACCTTTGAAGTCTTTCTGTTTGATATGTTTTGTGAGATGCAGCCAAGAGGGGGATTTATTAAGCAATAACTCATGTCTGGGTGAGAGTAATGCTGGATCTACCCATGGTTGGTGTGGTTTGATCAGAAGGGAGAGCTCCAAATGATGAATCAAATACAACTGTGGGGAAAAAATATTTTAACCACACCCAGGAGTGGGTTACTGCTACTATACAATTACATTATTTCAGAAAGAAATTGCTTACCTTTTTTTAAATAATGTCTTTTTATATTGGCTCTGTAGTGTTCTTCCATCTTGCTTCTCCATTCTTCTATGTTTTTAGATGTACTGTGCATTCGTATAGGATTTACACCCCCACACTTGCACAGCACATCAGTGCTGTTCAGCAGAAGCAACAAAGAAAAAATAATCTCTATTGCTTTTTTTTTTTGAATGAGGCAAAAGTGTGGATATTCTCCCATCATCTGGACAGTTCAGAGGTACAACAGTCTTCTGAGAAAGACAAAAATACAAGGGAAATCAGATACATTTCTGTGTCTTTAATTTTACAGACAGTACCTGATTTTTCTTGAATTTGGGCAGCCCTCAGTAGCGCATATCATTAATAAACTCTGGCTGCTGAAGGGTACTCCAGCGGACATACTTTTTTTGTATCAGTATATGCTTGGTTTACAATGTGCACACTGGTTAGGCTGGCCAATAAGCATGTACATTGTTTAATACTAATGAGAAATTATTGTTTAATATTCAATAAATGGTCCAATCAAAGCTGAGTAAACAGGACTGATTATTTCTTTAGACTTTGATGGCATTCCTTTGAAAAGCAGCTAGGTAAGTAGAAAGATTTCTTGTCACACAATGGACAAAACAGAGGAAGCTATCAACCAAGGTATCACAGTCCCTCACTACATTTTTGTTTTGTAGAGGTGTGTTGTCTGGAAAGAATGATGATAGGAGGGGTTGTCTACAAGAAGGATGATACTGCACTTTTTGTTTCATTTAGTTTGGCCCTAGTTTTATTACAACAAGAATTTGCAATGGAGAGATCATTTTGGAGGTTTTGGGTGTCATAGGGTGAATTAATAATAGCCCTTAGTTTTCAATTTTCTGCAAACTTTGTTTGCATGAAGTTTTATCTATCTGCTTGGAGATCTGAAAAATAAATTCTAAAAAGGAAATCAAGCTGTATGGTTTCTGTCTTTTAGCCAATTTGCTCTCCATCTTACCAGATACAGGTAGATTATAAAACATTTAGCTTTTTTTATGATGCCTGCATGGAAAATTATGTTAAAGGCCTTAGGCAGATCAACTTACTCAACACGCACTGTATGGCCACCATCTGCAGCCGTCATAGCCCTTTTGAAAAAATTTTACAAGATTAAGTAAACATTCTACCTACTGAATATGTTTGATGTCCATCAACTGGACTGTACCTAAAAAATGGTGCTCGGGGGAGGGGGCATCAAAGGATTTACCTAGCATGCCAAAACCTTTAAAAATGAGAGGCATAAGCCATCCTTAGTGAAGGAAGCTGTACCACTGAGCATCCCATGCAGTGCTGACATACACTGGGTCCCTCTGAAATGACATCAACTGTTTAACCAATTATTAAAGCCAGTTATCTTTTGTTTGTATCTAAGCATAATTTGAAAAGAAGGATAGACTGCACACAAGACAAATAGTGCCTTACCTGCATTCCTAACTTACATGGAAAGTTCTGACATGTCTCTATTCTTAAATATCCTGTAGTGTTCTGTGTCTCAAATCATTCACTAACACATGCGCCACCATATCATAGTCATACTTGTCAAAGAGGTCAGGTCTTAAGGACCCTTGTAAAATCAGAGATCATGGTGCCTGAAAGATAACGCATTGTAACCATCTTCTTGTTCTGCTTTGTGAATGATTAGTCAGTGTGTTTGACAACAGAGCCACTTATCGCTAAAACATTTTTACTGCTGCTATAGTTCAGAGTGATAGACCTGGAGTGCATTTGCTCATTGTGACTCTTTATGGGAGATATATCAGTGCCCTAATTTTTCCTGAGGTTTAATTTTTTTATTTCTAAGAGTCTCTGGATGTGATTATTTTAACACACAGCAGAATAATACATTTTGGTATAATTAGTGAAGGATTGTGGAGGTGGTGTGTGAAGTAAACAGGGAATGTTTATAGGGAAGATGGTACCCTCAAAATTAATTAGGTATTTATACCACTCACAGATGGCATTATTAGTGTTGAGTGCATATTCATTAGCTGTGAGCATAAGGCAGTTTGTATAATTGTCTTAGGAGAACCAGTGCTAAAAGGCTGGAGCCAGGGGTAAAACCAGAAGGCTGACCTTCCATCTTGTGCAGCATACATGTTTAGATGGGTAAAGAAAATGCAGCATTGTACATGTAGAACAAAAAGACGTCAAATTGCTTCACATATATAAACTTGTATTGACAGTCTCTACCAATAAACTTATATTGGTACAGAATTAGAATGTACTAGGCTGTCCGTCTTCATTATTATTTCACCAGCCAAAGCAGTATATGGGACAAGTTCTACAATTTGGAGACTGACAGAGGAAGTGTGCTTCTACATAAATCAGAACTAAGATGTTTTGAATTCCTATTGGGTGAAATGGCATTCTTGAGTGCATTCTGCACAGAAGTATCTTGCAAGTATTTCCTATATACTTTATTGTGAATTGCCTTAAGGGAACTGCCATGCAGCCTCTATTATACTACAAGAAATACAGTGTTTTTGATGGAGTTTGTTGTCAAAGGCTTGCAATATACCAGCTTTATTTGACTTCTGCCCACAAGACCAGGTGAAACAAATTTCAAGAATGTATGCATACATTAATCTTGCTGTGTGTATGATATGGTCTACTCGATTGGATTCCAAAATGGTGGCCAGCCTGTAAACACACTAGCTGTGCAGCTCCCTTATCTCTTCATTAATATCTGACTTCCTGCCTGCACATCCTGAGGAATAAATTAAATTTTTCAACAGAAACTAAGGCAACAAGAAGAATACATACCTGTACAAGTTTTATTTTTCGTCAGAAATCTCTTCTTTTGGAAAAATAATACTTACTACAAGCAGATCCCTGAACTGCATGATGAGGATTCTTGCAGGCAATCAGGCCTAAGGAGTAGAGGCAAAGAAAAAAGAAGATTGTCTCAACTTAAAGTTTCATCGAACATTTTATATCTTATACCAGCTCTTCCAAATAGCTCTCAAAATTGTAAATTAAGATGGATAATCAACCAGAGCACATGGAAACTCTGACAACCAAGTCTAAGCTGTCTAATATAGTCACACCAGAAAAAGATATGACATCCAAAAGACAGAAAACAAATAGGTCTCAGTCAGAATCTGCTAAACTAGCCCTCAGATCAAAGCAAGAACAAGCAATAATGCTTGATGATTTTAAAACTGCTTTACAGCCACTTCAGGCAGAAGTATAAGGATTCTCACACAAACTATCTACTTTCAGTTCTAGCATAGATCAAATTATGCTCAGATTGGAACAGAATGAGACAAAATCCATGGAAAATTAAGTGAAAATAAAAGATCTTGAAAAGAATCTGCAGACTGATGGAAAAAATATTAAAGAACTACAACAAAAAGTTCTGGACTTGGAAGCTAGTAGCAGACGCAACAACATTATTATCAGAGGTATTTCAGAAGCTGTTGAAAGCTCTCAACTTAACACAATAATTAAAGAAGTACTAAGTACACTATTAAACAATAAAGACCTTCTGGATGATTTAATTATTGAAAGAGCAAACAGCTCCATAAGACACTCACAAACTACAGAATATCCATTGCAGATTTATGCTAGAATCCTAAACTCAGCACATCTTCAAGGAATACTCTCTGCTTACAAAACCAAAAAGAGCTTTACTTGGAGAGGGCATAAAGTCACCATAAGCCAAGACCTTCATCTTGAAATCAAACAAAACTGGCAAAAAACGAGTAAGTACTGCTCTTATCTGATAGAAAGCAACATATGCTTTCAAATGAAGTATCCTGCCACATTAACTTTTTATCACAAAAATGAAAAAATATCCATTGAGACACCTGAAGAGGTAAAATCCATTTTCATTCATCTATTTAAAGTAAATCCAGAATGAAAAATCCTGTTTCAACCTTTCTGGGACTTCTGACTGGCATTTTCTTCATTTTAAGTCCAAATCCAGCTTACCTTGGCTCTTTTTTAAGAAGTAAAATGCAATTTTCTGGTATTTTCTAAACAGGCCGAGGGGTCTGGTAGCGTTGCAACGTTCCATTACCCATAATTCCACTGGAATGCAAGAGATAGCAGTAACTTTTCACCTTTCAACTCAATAACCCATCTGCAGCCTTCTTGGAGCCCCAGTGCATTACTGGGAATGGATTAAACAGCTGGAAATGCTTTAGAAGCAAAGGAACTTGTTTTGGACTTAGTTATAAGAAGATAATTCCTCCTTTCATCTAGAAACAACCTCAGATGGCTTACTACTGGCAATAACTGGACTTTGCTATTTGTAAGCTGATTGACATCTAATTGGAACATTTTATGCATAAAAAATGTAAAGTTAATATAGTCAACTTAGACAAGATCTGCAGACTTTATTTACACCTCTGTCTGTTACGTATGCCATTTTAGTCTGGTACTTACATAAGAATGCTAATTGATCTAGTAAATGAGGTAAATAATGGGTCTAGGACTATTCACTGAAAACACATTTCACTGAAACACATTTCACTGTGCACAATTCACTGAAAGCTCAATTCACTGAGCACACAATTCACTGAAACACATTTCACTGAAAGTTATATATGGCCTTTTCCCCACTGTAGTGTGACCCTGGATTTAGAATATATAGTAAGGGGGTGTGTGGGGAGCACTGCCCCCCACATTGGGGGCTGTGGAGGACGTAGCCCCCCACCTATTTTAAATATTTTGAACTATACACATGGATACTTGCAATTTCAATAAATTACTCTTTTCTAAACTTAATATATATCCAAACTATGTGGGGGACTACACCCCCCCACACCCTCCTTACTATATAAACTAACTCCAGGGTCACACTACAGTGGGGAAAAGGCCATATATAACTTTCAGTGAAATGTGCTTAAGTGAACTGAGTTTTCAGTTTATTGTGCTTTCAGTGATTTGTGCACAGTCATTTGAGTTTCAGTGAATAGTCCTAGACCCGTAAATAATATAAACACTCACATTGTACAGTTTAAATCTATTAGACAGAGACCGTAGAGTTAGTAGTGGAACTTAATGTTATTTTTCCATATAATACAGTGGCACATATAATTGTTATTAAAATTAATGTTCTCTTCTCACAGAGATCCCTAACATTATGCTATTTATTGAGAAGAAAAAAAAAACTTTAGTACTGAAGTTTGTTTTCTCATTCAAATGACAGGGTATAGAGACTCTTTTCAAGTTCTAGTTGTTGTTTACTCTATTTAAACAATTTTTGCAGTGCTGCTGAATAGCCTCCAGTCTATAAAGAGGGGGTAAGATAAAAGAACAGTTGTTAATAGCATGCATGAAAAACATGTGCTAGAAGGCTGAGTTCATTTATTTGTGCCTGACTAAGAGACAGAGATGGCTCTAAATAACCAGTACTGCCTTCTTCTTTTAAGCAAATAGCAGTGTTGAAATAATGTTATATTACATGTTATTAGTCTCTTGTTACTTATTTTGTCACTAAAACCACTTGGTGACCTATATACTATTTAAATCAGCTGGCAACCTGAGGCTAGTTACAGCTATTATGGAATGTAGCTGGCGATTAACTGCTGTTAATACACCCTTTAGTGCTTTTCTTATGAGTAGAAATACTTAAGTTTCTCTTTCTCATAAAAGCTGACAAGATAAATAATTTTATTTATGGTCAGATACCTATCTTTTGTTTAATATTTTTTTGAATGGGGAAGCTGCCCCATTGGTGTTAGTACAGATGCTTGTGTACATTTGGAACACAATAGGTATTTTTACCATCCCTCTATTTCATGAACAATATATTCAAAACCAAACTCAAAGACTTTATATAGTTTCATCTCACACTTACTTACCATTACAGAGGGATGGGTGGGTAGGCCCACATAAAGGTGGTAGGAGACTAGAAGTCACTATACAGAATGTATTACATACCACAAATAGCCAACAGAACTCAGGTGTATCTTTAGTCACGTACTTCACTTCATTATCATTAAACTATGATTATAATTTTAACGTCTTGAAATGATAACTCTAGACTCATGGAATGTTAAGGGGATCTCAGATAAAGCTAAAAGAAGCCTTGTCATGCATATCACATATCAAAATGAATCAGTGATCACCTTTCTTCAGGAAACTCACATGACCACACAACGTTGGGATCGGGAAAGGAAAAGGAAATGCATCAAACGGATAATAACGGCAGGCTATAGCTCTTCTACCAGAGGGGCTGCAGTTATAATAAATCGATCCTACTAGGGGGAGATTCTATCCATAAAAACAGACTCAGAGCATAGATGGGCTCTCTTCACTAACAAGCATCTTAGCATAGACAGACCCTTACTTTTTAATAACATTTATAGCCCCTCCTCAAACCAACAATCTTTTATATACGTAATATTTCATCTTCTAGCTGAGTACCTGAATCATCTATATGTTATAGGGGGAGACTGGAATGCTCTATTAGACCCAGGTAAAGATAGGTTCCACAAAGAGACAAGACAATCCCATCGTATTATAATGGCCTTTGATGAATTAATAAACTCTTTTGACCTATTTGATTCCTATACTAACTTTCAACATGAAAAAACAATATCTAGATTTACCTTATTCTCATTCTCCCATAAATCCTGGTCAAGGATAGACACATTTTTAATATGTCAACATTTTCGGTCATTTAGGTTAAGGTATTCCATTTCCCCTAGATCTATTTCATGTCATTCAAAAATCAGTCCCTCCATAAATTCATTAAGCCCCAAACAGACCATTTCTTAGATTAATAAATGGATATTAAACCCTAAAGTTGTTCAAAAACAGGAGGTAGCAAAGGAGATAAATAGCATACTAGTGCAATTAGAGGAGGACATTATATCCACCCAGATACCTTATGACAAGCAATGGGAAGTGGCTAAAGCAGTGATTAGAGTGTTATGATATAAAACAGTCCTGGTTTAAAAAATACACTAATACTAGAATAAAATTAGAATCCCAAATTGCTTCAGCTGAGATAGATCTACAACGCAAATTCTCAGAAGAATTAGACACAAAATGGTTGAATGGCAAAAACAGCTCCATAAACATTACTTAGAAAATCTAACCTTTTTAGAAAGTAGGTCCCTATACCAATATTCAGAATGGGAGCAAATACCCTCAAAATTCTTAGCCAGACTAATAAATATAAAGAATGGACCACCAAGAATCAAAGAGATACACTATGAAGGTCGGGTAAATCATGAGGCTCAAGACATCTTAAATGTGTTTGAGACCATATATAAAAAACTGTATAACATACCCCTCCCTCCCTCAAATGAAAAATTTCAAGACTATATGCAAAATCTAAAATTTCCACAAACTATCCAAGACCAACAAAAAATTCTAGGGGGCCGTTGCATCTAAAAGAAATAAAAATTGCAATAAATAAGCTCAAATTTGGAAAATCACCAGGACTGGATGGATACACCACTGAATTTTATAAACTATTCTCAGAACCTCTTTGAAAAATTCTATTAAAAGTATACAACTACATAATTCAGCACAGTATAACAGATATATACATAAATAATTCAAAAAACATACTTATAACAAGCCAAATTCTGACCCAATGGATCCATCTAACTACAGGCCAGTTGCCCTCATAAATATTGACCTGAAAATCCTAGCCCAAATTTTAGCTAATCATTTGAAAAATATACTTTCCTCTATTATATCTCAAGATCAATTGGGTTTCATGGTAAATGGACAAACATGTGACAATACCCTATTGGACACAGCTATTAGATTACTCAAGACAGATAAAAATACCATATATGTTATTACCGCTGATGCTAGCAAAGCGTTCAGTAGAGTTAACTTAAACTTTCTATTCAATGTAATGCCTCTATTTGGTATTCCTCAAGAGTTTACAAAAAAAGTTAAGGTCCTCTATCAAATGGCTTCACTTCCATTCAGATAAATAATTGTAGAACCAATCCTATCCCAATCTCAAATGGCACAAAACAAGGATGCCTGCTCTCCCCTACCTCTTTAACTTATACCTTGAACCCCTGCTCCTTTTTTTCGTCACAAAAAGCCTTTTACCACATACCAAGATTACATAACATTAAACTCACACTCTCGGCCTTTGATAACAACTTAAATATTTACCTGCAACTTCCCTCGACCAATCTCCCTAAAATACTTAATGCAAGCAATAGGTACTTGGAGATCTCCAATTATAAATGAAACCATAGCAAATCCAATCTCTTTTCTCTAAACCCTCTTGGACATAAGGATTACTACTTCCCTGAAAGCGAGATTAAGTTAAATTAGCAGATGAAATATCTAGGAATAATATATACCCCGAACTTAGAGGAAATTATTAAAAATTACTTAAACCGTACATGGGACGCTATTGACAATGACTTAAGTAGATGGAAGAACATTAACATATCCTTGGTGTCAAAATCTAGCATAGTAAAGATGAACCTATTACCAAGAATCCTTTTCCAACTAAATGCCACCTTTTTAAATAATCCCCCCCAAAAATCTTTCTTTATATGGAGAAAAATATATCTAGATTTCTTTGGTATCCTAAAACTACTAGAATTAGATATGAAAAACTTGTACTTCCAAAATCTAAGGGAGAATTAGGATTAACGGACTTCAAATTATACTATAGTGTTATCACCTCATACAAATTAGAACAGATAATAAATTATGTCCTAACTATGAGAACTATTGTCCCCCCATTGTCAAAAATTTGGTCACAACAAATTAACTCACTTGGGTACAATCCCAAATCTCTCCCATTTCTTAACTTAAACCAAAAGTCTGAATATGTAAAGATTTTGCATCCAGTTATTAAACACATGGTAGTAACCACTCAAAAGCTTTTTAATTCACTACAACTATCTAAGCTGCCTCCTCCAACCCCTTCACCTTAATCCTAATTCAAGGCTAAATGATCAACTTATAAATTTACAAGGGTATCCTTTATTAAGGGACCTTACAGTTTGGGAGATCTACAAATGGAGAGAATAAGATTTAACACTACTTAGAATCCAACTTAATCTTCCATAGAAATATGTAAGCATTCTTAACTTGCTGTGATATCTTATAAATGCCAAATCCATGCCAGATAATGGTGTTATGCAGGATGTAAATCTATCTCAATTAATTCTCAATAACCTGACGACTAAGGGGAAAACAATTTCTAGAGTATACGAACTGGTAATGGATATAAAATGTAGGAATCTTCTATTATTCTCTGCAATCTGGCAAGGGAAATCCCAACAAGTTAATGAGCAAAACATAAAGACTGCCATTGAAAATACTGTCAAATTTACTCCATTCAAAAACCTACTATACACCGAACTAATGATTAATAATGACACTTATTTCACCCCACAAAAAATTAATACATTCAGTCACTCGCCTAAATGCCCACACTGTCCTAGTCAATAAGTAGATATCCTTCATGTTATATGGGAGTGCAGCAAAGTCCATAATCTATGGTGTTCATTAAGAGCTAGGCTTGAAAAAATGGGTTACGAAAAGAGCACCCTGTCATGGGAAATGGTTATACTACACATTAATACAAACAATCTCCCAAAAAATCCTACAGCATGTTCTCATTACAATTTGTGCTCTTATTCATTTCTACATCTCAAAGAACTGGACTCTTACTGCCCCCTTTCATGGGAAGGCTTCAGCAATTCAGCCATTAAATACATATCTTCCCACAAAATACTATGCATAACCACCAAATACAAATATTACTGCAACTATTGTGAATACTTGCTGGATGTCATCCTAAAGAAGTGAAAATATTACTCAATGTTAGAAAAGATCTCCTTATTAAAAGGAGCTGGTAGGAAATTTTAATCAAAACTTATCTTTTTTAGTTTTTTGGTACTTAACTGACTGCATAAGGATCTATCCCGTATATAGGATACATCTTTCCCATTGGCAATATCCCACTACTGGTTGTACTTATGGATCTTCTCTTTTTACTTAAGACTGACTTTCTAACAAGTTGGCTGTTAGTGTGACTTCTTTGTAGATAATGTATACAAGTTGTTGTTTTTGATATTTGTTATTGTTTTATATGTATTGTAAATGTATGTTTTCCATTTGAAATGATGTGAATAATGGAAGTTTATTTTATTTTATTTTACTATTTCTACTTGAAAAACTTAATAAAGAAATTTTTGAAAAAAAAAAATGATATGGTCTACTTTCGGTACACTGATAAAGTCAGAGTGCTGTTATATAGATCAGAACTGAAAGCTTTGAAGTCATTGGGGATATAATGTCATTTTGAGGATGTTTTACTAGAACTCTATTTTATTGTAAATTGTCTTAGACAGACTGTATATTGTTTGTTGTATTTGGCTAGGAAAGGCAGTGCTTTACATGGCTTTTGTTGTCACATTGTGGCATGATACCTGATTTCTCCTGAAAAATATTTGATCTTTGCTTAAAAGGTTGGGCAAACAAAAGTTCTATGTCCTCTTTAGAAATGGAGTAAAAAAAAAGTTATTTCAAAAGCCAGGGCAACAACACTCTCTTACTATATAAATAGTGAGGTCAATATTCTGTATATTGTCAAAAGCAATTTGCTGCCCTAAATAACAGACTTTCTAGATGCAGTGAGATCCTTCTGTGCAAATGACATTCTTAACTGTATTTGTACCTAAGTACCTTTACAGAATTCTCTGACATAGGATAGCTGACATATAGCCTATTGAATACAGCTAGGAAATCTTTCATTTAAGACATTTGCTATCACAGTTTGATAAAATACCTGGTTTCAACTTGTAGGCTATTTAAACTTTGTTCCATTACCAGGTGACACTATTACCTTTAATATAAATTTGCTAATTCTCCACTATATTAGAAGTAAAAACATTTTTATTTCACCAGCAAAGGCAGCATTTCTGATACTACATCTAGGATCATAGGAAGTTACTAGGCTAATGACCCGAGGACCCTTAAAAGCCTAGAAAAAAATTTGCCTTGTTACCATGATCAGCACCTATTGCTCCTGTCCAAGAGAGACACATGTGAAAACCCACACTGAATTTATGATTACCCATTCAATTGTCCAGATTGCATTTGAAGAGTGTCAATGACGTGTTCTGTTTGATGTGAAGTGGGATCTATTACAAAGGTGTGGTAACCTCTGGGAGACAAATCTGTCCCTCCAACAATTTCTATTGATGTTACTTACCAGGTTTAGGTCTTTAGAGCGACTAACCCATGTGCTATTTGACTTGTGGTTGTGTAGCATTTCCAATAAAGCGGGGTCAGAGATTGCCTTATATGCAAGACAGATATCACCTCTGAGTAGCCTGTATGAATCAGAATAAAGTGACAGTGATTTCAGCCGATCCACATAGGATAGCTGCTAAAGACCTTGAATTTTATTTGTGAGAAACATTTGTGGTCTCTCCAATTGCTGCAAGTGCTTTGAAAGGTACATGCCAAAAGGGTGTTGTACTCAATTATTGGCCTAAGGAGTGAAGAGTACAAGGAGGTGATAACTTCACCTTTTTGAAGGCAATACCCTTACTTATGAAGTGAGCCACATAGAATGCCCTTCTTACCACTGTGGACACATGGTGATCAAAGGCTAGGTTGCTGTCAACCTGAGTGCCCAGATCTCTCACCACTGACTGCATACTTAGGGTATTGCCCTTGATGAGGTAATTTGCAGGAAAATCGCTCTTGCCGTAGGAGATGATAATACATTTTTGCATTGATTTTGAGGCCATGACTTTGACACCAGTCATTTGTTTGCATAAGATCTTCTTGAAGGATGTTGGCATTGTTTGGAGATTCTATGAATGCATCCAATTTGCAGTTGTCAGCAAACTTTGTCAGCCGCAGTCTCTTGGTTTTAGCTTGTACTTCGTAGTAATAGATTCCAGACAATAGAGGTCCCAGGACTGATCTCTATGGAACATCACTGGTAATGGGTCTGCTGTTGGAGATGGATTCCCCTCGTTTGACTGTATGGGTTCTATCAGAGAGCCATTTCATAACCCACCTTATGATATAAGGGTTGATGCTTAGTTGGGAGAGTTTGTCAATGATGCCTTTGTGAGAGATAGTGTCAAATCCATTGGTCAGGTCTATGTAGGCTGTATGCATAGATTTCCCCACATCCAGGACCCTTGTGACTGTCTCAAAGAAGTGCACCACACCAGGTTTAACAAGTATGATCTCCCCTTGACAAATCCAAACTGGGTAAGATCTAGTGTTTGGAGATTACCCATATCTTTGTTGATGAGGTCCATGATGATTCCCTCCATGGCCTTGCAGATAAGGCTAGTCAGGATAATAGGTCTGTAGTTCCCAGGGTCAGTAGAAGCACCACCTTTGTGCAGGGGGATAACAGTGGCTGTTTTCCATTTAGCTGGGATGAAGCAGTGCTTAGACTGTGATCGAAAAGAGTAGCCAACGGTGATGCTAATTCTTGTTTGAGCCCATGTAGAACACAGCCTAGGATGTTATCAGGTACCAAATATGCTGTGTTTCTGGCCTTAGAGAGGGCATTTATTACCTGCTGTTTAGAGATACAAGGTAGGGAACAGGTGGTAGAGATGTCATGAAGTGCATGTGGCAGGAATGGGGGATTTATGTTTTCACCAGACCTGTTGGCTAGCAGGTTAGCTATGTCCACTGGCTCAGCACAAATCTGAGCCTTACCTTTTAGGTTATGGTTGTAACTAAATAACAACATATGGCTCTTCTTGGATGAGGAAGCTAACTTGGATTTGTAGTTTGCACTGGAGGACTTCAGAAGAAGTCTTATTTGCTTATTCAAGCTGAGGAGGGAGTGTCTCCAGTTTAGAGTCCACTGCTTTTAACTCTTGGACAGCAGTTTCTTCCTTTTATTGTAAAGTCTGTTAATGGTGGTTGTCCACCAGGCAGGTTTGCTTTACCTTGAAGAGCTTGTTTTGGTTCTAACAGGTACTGCTGAGAAAATGCAGTTATACAGCTGCTTGTATAGGGCATGTGTTTAGACGGCATATGGCTGTTCTTGGTTGAGGAAGCTAATTTGGATTTGTAGTTTGCACTGGAGGACTTCACAAGAAGTCTTATTTGCTCATTGAAGCTGAGGAGGGAGTGTCTCCAGTTTAGAGTCCACTGCTTTTTACTCTTGGACAGCAGTTCCTTCATTTTATTGTAAAGCCTGTTAATGGTGGTTGTCCACCAGGCAGGTTTGCTTTTCCTTGAAGAGCTTGTTTTGGTCCTAACAGGTACTGCTGAGAAAATGCAGTTATACAGATGCTTGTAGAGGGCAATGGTGTAGAGCTCAGCATAGTTATCTGTTCTGTTTGAGGGGAGAGGTGCAATGGAGTTATTTATATCATCCAGTAAGAATTTATAATCTGATTTGGGGAAGTTTTTAGTCTAGTAGCTGCTAGGGGAGGGTCAGGTGTGATAGCTGCCTCAAATGAGGCTGATTTGTGTTCATATCTCACCAGGGATGAAGTCACAGTGGGAGAGCTACAGTGATCTCCCATATTTGTAATCACCAGGTCCAGGATGTTGGCAACCCTACAGTTCCAGGGCATTGGAGATGACAAGGTCAAGGAACCTTTGGGCAGGTGAATTTGAGCACGTGTAATTCACCCAGTCAATGCTAGGGTAGTTAATGTCACCCAAAACTATGGTGTTAGGATGTGTCCTGATAGACTCAAATTGATCCAAATAGGCAGAGTGGGTGTCCTGATTCATGGAGGTGGTTCCGTAGCTGGCAATAACTTGAATAGGTGTCCTACCAACAGTTAATTGCACCTGAAGTATGTCTAGGGTGTCATACGGTTTGATCAGTCTGGAGGTGTATTTATCCTTGATGAATATCGATACACCACCTCCTTCAGCTTTTGTGCCTTCAGTCTGTGGTCTGAATGTGTGGAAGGAGGTGTAACCCGTATGGTTGGAGTGCTCTCCCCAACGTTGAACCAGGTCTCCATGACTGCACAAATGTCTGTGAATGCAGTTTCATGTTAAGATCTTGTGTGAGATTTGCACTCTGTATATGAACAAAGGCAAAGTCTTATGAATCAGAACTGAAATGCAGTGAAATTCTTAGAGGTGGAATGGAGTTCCTGAGAGTATTTTGTACACAGCTTTCTTATTAAATGTCACTGTATTTTTTATAGTAATGTGTTTCAGGGGAACTGACATACAGCTAGGAAATCCATTATTTCAGAGGGCTTTTCCTGTACAAGTCTGGCACTACACCTATTTTCTACCTGCTGGTATTTCACCCCTGTTTACAAGACTAGATAAAAGGAGTGTGAGGAATATATGGTTACTGCGTCCTCATTGCATCAGAATTAACAATTCTTTATTTCCAGCTAAAAATATATATTTTAATTCAGTCATATCATGCTGTAGTTATGCTGTCATGCTATCTTGCAAGTAAATTATTGTGAGCAAATTCATCACTGAGCTGATATGAAATTCATCAGCAAAGGAATCTTAGGTACACTTAATATCTGACCTATTTGTTGTTACTGCATGAAATCTTCAAACTGAAATCTCAAAGAGTGACTGAGATTAGCTTTCCAAATAAAGGTACCAAATTGTTTGGATTATAGGGTTTTACTCCCAATGCACTAGATTTACATTGAGGGTGCTGGGCGGGATTCTGTTCAGTACACAGAACTGAATAGTTCTTT
The DNA here is from genome assembly GCF_019279795.1 of Protopterus annectens. Taxonomy (NCBI): domain Eukaryota; kingdom Metazoa; phylum Chordata; order Ceratodontiformes; family Protopteridae; genus Protopterus; species Protopterus annectens. Next base: position 281,016,195 of record NC_056725.1, read on the forward strand.
GCTGAGTTTTTAGCACATAAGAAGTAAAAATATATATTTCTATATATTTGACCATTAAGTGTGTGTGTGTGTGTGTGTGTGTGTGTGTGTGTGTGTGTGTGTGTGTGTGTGTGTGTGTGTGTGTATATATATATATATATATATATATATATATATATATATATATATGTATATATATGGTTCCCCTTCACAAGATCGAATAGATGGAAGCTCGAAATTCATAATCTCGAGACCAGAATCTCGAACTTCCTTTCACTTGAAATTGTGAATGGGAGCCTTAGGTTTAAAAAGATAAAAAGTTAACTTACCTTATTGTAGGAGGCCAGGTGCCCCTGTACCCTAGCAGTTTAAATGTGAATGTTCCGTGATCGCACTATAGTGGAGGAATGGAAAATCTTCTGTTTTGCACTTACGCATATAGTGCGGAATGAGAGATTTCCCTTTCCTTCAATATAGTGCGATCTCGGAGTAGACATATTTAAGTAGGGGGGTGTAGGGGTGCAGGGGGGCTGCGAAAACATTTGAAAGGTGTTATTTTTTTATTTTTTTGTCCCTTTCATATGTTCGAGTTATCTCTAAATTCAAGATTCTGGTTTTGAGTTTATGACTTTCGAGTTTAGAGAAATTTGATCATATGAAGGGGAACTATATATATATATATATATATATATATATATATATATATATATATATATATATATATATATATATATGTATATATGTATGTTGATAGATATACATATACATATGGCAACCATTTGAAATATTGGGAAATGGATTTCCGAGACACATAACTTGGAGACAAAATGGCTGAAAATGTGGACTTTCATACATTAAGTCCAAGAGTTGCCATTTCTCAGAATATTGCCTTTACATAAAGGTATATAACCAGTGAGTTGGTATGTGTGTATATATATATATATATATATATATTTATATATATATATATATATATATATATATATATCTATATAGATGTATATATCAATGTGTTTGGGGGGAAGGGTGTAGGGGATTTGAAAACTGTAAAAACAAGCTTAAAGGAGAAGAACGTTTGTTATTCACTTTTCTCCTGTGTTTTCAGTCATCTTTATTTTGGCTTATTAGTACTCAGCATTGTAAATCCCAGAAGGGACTCTATACATATAGAAATACAGATAAATACAAAGAGAGCGAGATAAGTTGCATAATGCTACTGCTGCAATGCCGTGCTTTCATGCAACTAAGTGCAATAAAGTTCGTTGTAATAATGCAGGAAAGGCTTTTAGAGAAAAATAACCATCTTAGGTGATTTTTATAGCTGAGTATGATGTGGCACATACCTCTCAGCTACTTTGTTTATGATTTCTGGATATTGCCAAAACTAATAAGGAGACAGCGACCAAGAATGGGACACACACTTTAAATATTACTCTAATTCACTTAAAAAGTTAACAGAACACATGGCACATCAATACGTGTTTCCTGAACAATAAGAGGAAGGGAATTTTAATGTCTGGCATTACTAAGTTACTGTAATCTTCAGTGATTTATCAGGAAATCAATGATTTCACAAGCGATAGGTGCAAACATATGAGGCAAAATCAAGGATTTTTTTCAAAATGCTGAACAGTTGAGTTGTATGGTATGCTGACAACCATGATGTTTCATACAGACATTTCAGGTAGGACAGATATACAACTTTATTTGTATAAGCATGGTGCATCTAATGAGTTATAGTCAAATTCAGCATAGTGCTACATTGAATCCGGTAAAGGTAGAATAACAAATGTAAGTGAATTTTATACTGTGGTACTCTGAAGTTATTGGATCAACATTTTGTAATGAAATCTGAAAGGGTAGCTGAGGAGCTACCTATTTCACAGGCAGTATAATCATCAGTTCAGTGGTTTTCACTGCCAGAGTCTAATAATCCACATTATACTTCACTTCGACCATGGGTATTATTTTGAAGTTCTTGAAAGCCTTCTACATACACCAACTGCAGTGATAGCTAAGAATACTGAGATGGTGAGATGGTACTTGATCCGAAAATAAATAATGCATATTTTATCTAATAAAGATACCTATATATATATATATATATATATATATATATATATATATATATATATATATATATATATATATAGTTTACACTGAAAACATGGAAACTGCATCGGTCGACAGGCATTTGGTCGACTTGAAGTTTTCAAGTCGACAGAATGTCAAACACAAATGTATCGACTACACTACAGCGAATGGGTAGTGTAAGTCGACCATTTGGATTCAGCATTGTGCAGGGGGGTCACGATTCAGTGAGGAGCAGGGAATTAGCCCATCCCCTCACTGTAGTGCAATCTCAGAGTTGGTATATTTAATGTTCAGAGGGTTTCGGGGGCACAGCCTCCCACTTGGAGTGTGCAGGGGGACATAGCCCCACTGCAAAATAGTAGAATTAACGTACCATTGACTGTACAGTGTAATAGTACATTAATGTGCATAACAGGAGGTGAGTGACGTCACCTCCTGCTATGTCGAATACATCAAACCATGGTTGTCAAGGTATCCATTTTTGCTTTTGTTTATTTTATGAAATTATGAATTCCGCATTTCAGGTCAACATTCTTAACAGTCAAAAGAAGTGGAATTGAAATGACAGTAGTAAACCTATATATATATATATATATATATATATATATATATATATATATATATATATATATATATATATATATATATATATATATATATATATATGGGTCTATGTTCTTTACTCGAAAGTACGGTTCATCGAATCTTACTTCTGCAAACTGCCTTCTGCGAAAGTGCATTTTGTTGAGAATGCACGTTCGTGGAAAATAAAAAAGCCTAAACGTACAAAAAAAAAACAAAAAAAAAAACACATTAAACAATGATATGCAGGAGGGCAACCTCCCCTGCGCCCCCCACACCCCCCACTTTAATATTCTCACTCCGAGATCGCACTACAGTGGGGAAAAGGGAATATTCCCTTATTCCCACTGTACTAGGATCTCAAATAGAGTTTCCTTAGTTGTACATCAACAGTATACGTTTATGTACAACTAACAGTACATGCTAACTTTTTTTGTTTTGTTTGTTTTCTTTAGCAAAAGTGCATTTTCAACAAAATGCACTTTCGCTAAAGTAATTTTGACAAAGCACAGTTCGATGAACCGTACTGTCGATAAAGCAACATGGACCCATATATAGGTTCATAGGTTAGTATTAAGCTAACTGCCCTTGCGAGCCATTTTAAGCCTAGCCATTTATCCCTTGTGACACTCAAACCCTGCACCTTGTCTTTGTAAGGCAAACAGGTTAGCCATTAAGCAACCCTCCCAACCCCCCGATATAAAATATATATATATTATATATATATATATATATATATATATATATATATATATATATATATATATATATATAGATAGATAGATAGATATATATACACATATATAAAAATATATATATCTACGGGTTCACTAGACAATCTAAAAATACTGAAATCTTGAATTTCAGTATATTGAGCCTGAATAGTCGAAAGTGCACTTACACGAAAGTGCACTATCTTGAATGCGGAAATGTCGAATCCGCTGTCGTGGTGTCGGGTTTGTGATGTGCAGTGCGGTTTGTGGATTAAGCTGGGGGTTCAGGCAAGTGGTGTTTACGTAAGGGTATTGGGTAGGTATTTTAGTGTGTGTGAGCGTGTGTAGTGGTGGGTTTTGTGTGTTTGTGTGTGTGTAGTGGTGGGTTTTGTGCATTTGTGTATTTAGTGCGGCCTTGGAGTTACTATATACAAGTAGGGGGGTGTGGGGGGCACACTCCCCACATGGGGGCGTGCAGGGTGTCTTGCCCCTCTGCTTATATGTAGGGTAGGTGTGTTTGTATGTTATGTTGTGTTTGTGTGTGTTATTTTGTTTCTTGTTGTGTAGTTAGGTAGGTGTTTGTGTGTTTATGTGGTGGTGTGTGTGTGTGTGTGTGTGTGTGTGTGTGTGTGTGTGAGTGTGTGTGTGTGTGTGTGTGTGTGTGTGTGTGTGTGTGTGTGTGTGTGTGTGTGTGTGTGTGTGTGTGTGTGTGTGTGTGTGTGTGTGTGTGTGTGTGTGTGTGTGTGTGTGTGTGTGTGTGTGTGGTCGCAATTTTGGTTTTCACGGTTGTATGTTTTCGAGTATTCTGTCTCGAAGCACTGAATTTGAGATTTTAGTATTGAGTTTCTGAAAACACTTCAAAAGCAACAAAAATCTACTTTTTGTCTACATTTTTGCAGGGGGCAGGCCTCCTTCCCATCACCAACTTAAAGATTGCACTACAGTGGGGAAAAAGGGTAAATTCCCAATCTGTAAAAGCTTCTTGTTTTTGGAAACTCGACCATATCATCTAGACAATATGAAATTTGAGTGTCTGAAAAACACGAGGTTGTGATGGTGACCATATATGTATATGTGTGTGTGTATATATATATATATATATATATATATATATATATATATATATATATATATATATGTAGACACACACACACACACACACACACACACACACACACACACACACACACACACACACATGTATACTGTACCTATATACAATGTGTGTGTGTGTGTATACATACACAAATAAATATATAGATATAGATGTAGATTGATAGATCACTGTTTCAATTGATCAAATGCTCACTTCTTCCAAAAAAAAAAAAAATGTGGCACGTTACATTGAAAATACATTCAATTTACACCACTAATGACTGAATCAAAAACTATCTATGTTTGTAGAAAATGTTGGTGTGATTATGGAGAATATGAATAACAATGCAAATAATTGTAATTAGTATGTGAAGCCTACACGCAGTTTACGTGTTTGCGTGGTGAGCAGAAAATTCATGCCTTCAAACCTAAGCAAGCATGGTTTTATGGGGTAGGGAAAGCATGTAAAGCAATACAGATAGCAACGTTAGTTACATCATAGCAAACTGGGCTGCAGGATTGTGTGGAATGCTACAAAAACCTCCAGGATTTTTCATATATTAATGTATTATGCTGCAGGGACAGGACAGAACAGTGTATCAGGACAGGACAGCATATGTGTACATTCCAGCATACTGGGCTAGTGGAATTGCGCCGAGTGCCACAAGGACCACCAGGGTTTTTCATACATTAATGTAATACATTGCAGGGACATGATAGGACAGTGTATCAGGACAGGACAGTGAATGTGTATACTCAAGCATACTGAGCTAGCAAGACTGTATGGAATGCCACAGTGAGCAACAGGGTTTTTCATATATTAATGTATTATGCTGTTTACACATGACAGGACAGTGTATGTGTACACTCTAGCATACTGGGCTAGCGGGATTGCACAGAATGCCACAAGGACCACCAGGGTTTTTATATATTAATGTAGTATGTTGTGGGGACAGGAAAGGGCAGTGTATCTGGACAGGACAGTGTATGTGTACACTCCAGCATACTGGGCTTGTGGGATTGCATGAAATGCACAAGGGCCAGCAGGGTTTTTCATATACTAATGTACATGTTATACGCACAGGTCAGGACAATATATACATATATATATATATATATATATATATATATATATATATATATATATATATATAAACACACACACACACACACACACACACACACACACACACACACATATATATATATATATATATAGACACACACATATATATATATATATATATATATATATATATATATATATATATATATATATATATATATATATATATATATATATATATATATATATATATATATATATATATATATATATATATATATATATATATATATATATATCTATATATATATATATATATATATATATATATATATATATATATATATATATAGTTCTGTGTATTGTGGATCCCATTTCCGGCAATTTGTACAAGTTGTGTATGTAAGGGTACATGGACTACCATACATTTTAAACAGTCATGCGAAGTATGTTTATTGAATAGGGGCACATGAGATGAAGTTTAGGGATGAACACTGGGAAGGAGGACAGGTGAAACATTGTAATGTACTGCACAAGAGGAAATGTAAAAGGAAGACAGTTACAGCAGGCGCACTAATCACTTCACCAAATGGCAAAGTACAGACTGCACAGTGACAAATGTATATGATGTGACTGTCACTCAAGGTGACATAACAGTGGAGGATGTCTTTGTGATATTAGCATCCAGACATGAACAACAGAGAGGACATATATCTTGCATGTTAAATACCACTAGGGTTGGGTGCATATTTTGAAGCTGTGCAAACTGATTTGCCTGAGTATGCCTGTATTGTCAGCAGAGGTTTCCAACAAGTAGGACACAGATACAGGCTTAAGGCCAACAGTAAAACAATCAAGCACAATCATGGACAATATCAGAATAATACCAATAGTAATGCCCATGTCTCTGACACAACATATGTGTTTCTGAGTGAGCATAGATGGTTCTGCACCAACACACTTATTAGGACATGTCACCAATCTATGAGTATAATCAACCACACTTTCCTGGCACTAATACATGCAGGAGGTGTGAGGAGTCACACTTGACATTATGATCACTACAAGCTAGTTGACTGGTGTGCATAGTAGAGATATATATGGCACAATCCACACTGTCACAAATGTAAATCATACCATCAATGTAATTAAATAGCTATGTATGTTATGAGTGTATCACTAAGACAGATATCACAAATGCATGTGGTATTACACCTTGATGTGGGTTCCGTGCCATCAGACAGTAATGTTTATGTAACAAAACTAATGCCTAGGTATGCACAAATAGATGTGTGACAGCTCACAGTAACCAAGGTGGTACAATTCAGTTACAAATGAAGAATTGTATGGAGGGATATGAGGAAGGGTGCATTGTACTCAGGTATTGGTGTGATGAAGGCTGTGAATTATGAAGGTATTATGTTTTGTCATGTGGTTGTCCTGGGTTCGAATACAGCTCTATGTAATACTTTTAACTACTTTCGGATTACCGTTGCTGTGCATTGGTGCAGTATGCACACTGTCATGCAATAATGTATTAAAGAAACTAAATAAGGAAGATAGGACAGCGGTGAAATGGAAGCAAACAGAGGGAAGAACAAAGGGAAAGCAGGGCAGGAATGTGCAGGAGGGAGGTAGGAAATAACCATACCTATCCATTTCTTTAACAGTGTAAAGTGAACATATCTGCCAAATATTAACTGAATTTGGACTGTCCCTTACAGAGAGAGGGGTGGCTACAACACAATCGTGTTGTATAGCCAACTGGACCAAATCAAGTGTGTCAAGAAAACACGTGCAAAATGGAGAGCTATGTATGGGATGATTTTTTCTGTGTGTGTGTGTGTGTGTGTGTGTGTGTGTGTGTGTGTGTGTGTGTGTGTGTGTGTGTGTGTGTGTGTGTGTGTGTGGGACAGGTGCCCATTTTAATTTTTTGGGGAAGGGACGTAGGAATGTCTGGGTGAGGTAAGTGGGGTAGGTGAGAAAACAATTCCCGACAGACAAAGCAAACAAGACAAGAGACAGGGATGGTGATGGACAAAAAAGGTTGGTGACACCATGGTTGGGGTGTGGGTAGAGACATCATGAACCCATGGTCATCAAGCTGGGTGACAGTGAGAACTGAGTTCTCACCCATTGGATTGTAATCATTGTCACTTCATCCCACCATTGGCTGGAGTGCCTGATGTCTGTGCCTCCTCCTCCTCCTGGTATTACATAAAATGAGGGAGAACAGCCTATCTAGCCATCATAGGCATGCACCAATAGTACAGCAATCAACTTTATGCACCATCCTTGGGAATTCAGCATGGGTGATAATATCACCACCTTCACCATGGGTGCTTGAGGGTACAACTGAACTAGCCTCAGGGGCAGGACAACCTGAGTGGGCAGACAGTGCAGGGACAGCAGAGGCAGTGCTGCCAGTTTGGGTCCCAGATGTGCTGGGCAACAGTGCTGGAGCCAGTAGAGGGGTGGCAAGTGTCTCATGTGAGGCAGGCCTACCCTGCTGTGCTGTGGAGAATTTAGTGATGTGGTACACACGGATGACAAGGACACATTTTGATGACACATAATAAAAATAAATAAATAAATAAATGAATAAATGAAAATAAAATAAAAAAAGAGAAGATAAGGGTTGGTTGAGTGAAAAAAGAAATAAGATTAGCACCTTTATATGTGACATATAATGCATTGATACAGGTAATTGTCTCTATTATCTTAATTTTTACTTTTAAGACTACTATCTTTTAACGGATAACTTTCACTTTTAAGACTACGAGCTCCTAACAGATGCACACTGTACTACCAATTACAGCAAATACCCCATAACATGTGCATATGTTGCACATATGTGTGTTCCAGTTATACAGATTACAGTTTACAGCATGGCATGTGTGTCGCTGGTATAGAGCTTTTACATTAAACCTTTAAGTTACACATAATTGAAGAATTAACAGTATTGTATAGTTGGGAAGTGTGCTCTTTGAACCCACAACCTCTGGCTGAAGTCTAATATTGTACTCTTCATTTTGTGCTACAAACTAATGCACGCATACTTGCCTTTTTTTTTTTTCTTTTTTAACTTTTTTTTTTATTGATAATTTGTCAAATATTACATGAAATCAAAAAAGAAAATGATATATATACAATTGTAAAACCTATAAACTTTAAAAAGTTTATATAACTATATACATTGGTGTCTGTTAAGAAGAAAGCTATAAATATGTTTAAAGTGTAACATGAAGAATGATATATAAGTTCATATATCTTTGTCCATTTTCTCAATTATTTCTAGCATTTTCATCCAAGAGTTGTATAAGGATGTAGGTCTGGTAGTTTTGTTCTTCAGTGTAGATATTTCCATTTGTCCAACCATTCTAGCTAAATTTTTAAATTCATTAAATGTAGGAGGAGTCTCACTTTTCCAGAGAATGGTGATGATTTTGTGAGCTGCTGCCATTAAAGTCCATAAGATTTTAAAATCTTTTTTTAGCACACAATCCAGAACAGGAGAGTTGAATAAAATCATAGATTTTGATAATTGATAATCATCATTAAAAACAGTCTGAAAAAAATAATTAATATTATTCCAATACAAAGTAACACAGTTACATTCATGAAAAATTTGTTGCCAGTCAGCTCTTGTTTTAGTCTAACATCTCCAACATAGATCTTCACTAGCATACATCTTAGATACTTTATGTGGTGTATAAAAACTTCTATTCAAAAATCTCCAAGTGAATAACTGCAAGTTTATTGATAATGATGACTTCTTAGAAGATTTTAAAATAATCTATTTTTCCTTTTCATTAGGAGGGTAATTGTTTATCTGTGTATAATAATTCCAGTAGGTGTCTGTTTGGTATATTTTTGTTGTTTTAATTATTTTGTAAATTTTAGATAGATATCCAGCACCTTGATAAGGTTGATTATTAATTATAATAATATATTCAATAAACTTTGGGACAGTATGTCTAACTGTATCTTGCATTTGTCCAATTCTATTTATAAGGTATTGCCTTAGATTTTGCAGAAGTAACCATGAGTCATTATTTATATTGCATTTTCTGATTATCTGATCTTTAGTTAATATTTTGTCTTGTTCTACCAGCTGATGCCAACAGCTTATTGAGCTTATCTTGAGGATATTGATTTTCTGAATTTGGAATGTATCAAGGATAGTGGGTGTGAAAGCTATAGGGAAGGTCAGAAAGAACCATGAATTAATATTTGGTACTTTGCTTATGTATGTTTTAAATGTTGTTAGTGTGATATTCATATATTTGGATGGGAGTTTATTATTTTTATTTTTACCTTCTAGATAATCTTTTAACATCCAAACTAAAGGAAATGGTATTATAGTTAAATGATCTGATATGTTGTTGTGATTAAGTTCAATATAGACCTGTTCATGTAATTGTTTCCATATAGGTTTGTAGTGATCATTTAACCATAGGGTTATATTTTTAACAACAGATGACATAATATATATCTCAATATCAGGTAAATTGATTCCTCCATCTTCCCAATTTGGTAAATGTTTGTTGAATGCAATTTGGGGTTTGTTTGGGAACCACAAAAAATGTAATATTAGTGTATTATATCTCTGAGTGATATACTTGGGTGGTAGCAGTGAAAAACTTTGTATTAGATATAATACTTTAGGAAAAATAATTGATTTAATGAGATATAATCTATCTCCCATTGTAAACATATATTTGTTCCAGTTAGATATCGTTTGCTCTATTTTATCTAGCGTTTTATTATAATTATATATAAGTGAGTCAGTTAAGTCTTCAAGTAGATCTATGCCTAAATATACTATTTTATTATCTTCTGCTATGTATTTGGAATATTTTTTGTTTATATGTTTCTTTTTAGTATTACATGACATAATTTTTGTTTTGTTTTCATTGAACTGTAAACCTGAGATAGTTTGAAAATTATTTATTTCCTTAAACAAAGCTTGTAAAGATGTATTGGTGTCTGTTAGGGTAAGAAGTATATCATCTGCAAATAGCTGTAGCTTAAGACATAAAGTTTTGTTGATGCAGATGCCTTTAATATTACTATTTGATCTGATCTGATTTGCAAATGGTTCTATAAGTAATGCAAATAACAGTGGTGATAAGGGAAGCCTTGTTTAGTTCCTTTTTTGATTTGTATGGGACCAGATCTATATGAACCTAATTTAACATATGCTATGGAATCTTTATATAGTGACTGGATAAGGGCAATAAAGGATATAGGAAAATTATATTCTTTTAGGACTAGCGTAAGGAAATTCCAGTTAACAGAATCAAATGCTTTATTAATATCTAGGATATTATGTTTAAATCTAAGTTTGCATGTTTACAATAATCTATCAATGACAGAATTATTTTAAGATTATCATATGTATTTCTTCCTTTAATAAATCCTGTCTGGTCATCATAAATTAGCATGGGAAGAAAGTGTTTAGTCCTGTCAGCATATATTGCCATGAACATTTTATAATCAATATTTAATAAGGATATTGGTCTATACGACAAACATTGTTTCTCATCTTTGTCTGATTTAATTATTGGTGATATCAATGAGTATTTCCATGAAGGTGGTATAATTATATCTTGATTAACTATGGAGTATACTTTTAAGAGTAAAGATATAGCTTGATTAGGTATTACTTTATAAATTTCTGGTATTATGTTATCTGAGCCAGGCACTTTATTTAGTTTAAGCTTTTTAATCTGTGATCTTAATTCTGTCATAGTACTTGGTTTACATATTGTATCAATTTGTTCCTGTGTTAATCTAGTAAGAATTTTGTTTTAAGATAATTTTATATATCTTTGTCAGGTTTTCCCTGAATGTTTGAGAGGTTATCATTGTTATATTGTAATCTAAATGCTTCTAATATACCATTTAGGTCTGTGGCTTTTTTCCTTGTATTAGGGATATATAATTCTTTTATTTGCCTCGATGTTATTATTATTTTTTTGTTCTATTAGCTAGTTGTCTCTGATGTGCTGGATTTGATGAATAAGAATTTAATTTTATCTTTTCTAGGTTAATCATTGTCTTGTGATGTAAAATTTCTGCATATTTGTTGTTAATTTGTAGTAATTCTTGAATTAAATCTTTATTCCCTTCTTGAATTTCTAATTTTAATTTATCAGCTTTCTTTTGTAATTCTAGCATGTCTTTATTCCATATTTTTCTTTTATTTATATATTAGGATAGTACTTTTCCATATATATATATATATATATATATATATATATATATATATATATATATATATATATATATATATGCTTTTAAGGAGTCCCAGATGTATATTTCTGAGATGTTCTCCATGGAATTTAGTTCAAGGAAAGTTTTTATTTCACCTTCAAAAAATTCTTTAAAGTCTGTTAATTTTGTAACATATGAAGGTATTCTTGTAATGGGATTATTATTTATATGCATAAGCTCCATTTCAAAAACTAGAGCATTATGATCTGATAATGGACAATTTATTATTTTGACATTACTTATTTTTGTTGCTAAATCATTAGATATGTATATCCTATCAATTCTTGAACTAGTCTTATATCTAAGAGAGTAAAAAGTATAAATTAATGAGTCTGGATCAGCAAATTCATTTATATATTTTATGGAGATTGCATCTATAAATTTTATAAATGTCTTTGATATAGGTAACTTTCTTCTCTTACTTTTTGAATCTGTATCTGATAGACAGTTGAAGTCTCCTGCCATTATTAGACTACCTTTAGTTAAATGTAATATTTCTTCAAAATTATGTTTTACTGTTTCTACACCAAGTCCTAGTATCCAATATAGGTTAACTAAAGTGTATATGTTCCTATTCAACTCTATATTCACTAAGCAAAACATACCAGATGTGTCTTGAAAAGTGTTAATTATTTTGGGAGAAATAGTTGTATTATGCATTAGTATGGCTACTCCTCTCTTCTTTTGTTTATATTGAGAACTTACTAATACTGTGTAGTTATTAATATCGAGATTGTTTATATCTTTATCTAGTAGATGCGTCTCCTGAAGAAATACTACTTGTGGATTGTGTAGATTTATGTATTTATATAGACTCCTCCTTTTGATATTATTTTTCAGTCCATTAATATTTATAGACAGATATTTCATGTGTTGGTTTATGTTTAATTTGTATGACAGTAAACATACTTAGTTTTAACTCTTGGCTTACACTATATGTATAATTTACACTATTCTTTATATGGAAGTTCTGCTTATCTTCTGTAGACACCAAAACAGTATAAGAAAACAATGAAACTTCTAAATTAACTAATTCTAATTGGTTACACCACATCTCTATGAGTTAATGTACCTCTTTGCATGAGTAACATAAGTACCCACACAAACCTTCTAAATCTGTGAATAGTGTTTAGACTAATGTCACTTAACCTCATAACTTAGTATGTCACTGTTTACATATATCAAAGAGTTAATATGATCAGCTAATAGATAATTATATGCAATTTTGTGTGTAAGTATTAATATTTATACATCAATAACATGCTTATACTAGTTTAATCTTACTTATAGAATTTCTTATAATCAGTGTTCCAAAAACAATTTTTCAATTACATTTAACAAAATGTGTTTCATCTTAGTACAACATTTCACATATCAATCCAACATGACACAGTTGCTTTAATTCACACTGCTAAGACACCAATACCTTGCTGATTAGATATTATGGTTAAAATTCTCATATTATTTATGTTCTTTTTAGATTGTAGTTTCATTAGACTCATAATTTGTTTAAGGTCATTTTTCACTTCTAGAGTCTGTATCATGTAATATCTGTGCTATAAGAATATCATCTATTCTATAGTTATTTGAGTATTTCCTGTTGTCTTCCTCACTTTTAATGAAATAATTAGATTTATTATCACTTAACTTTTGAGAAAGTAGTTATTCAAGTCATATTCCAGAACTCTTTACAAAATTTGTGTCAACTTATATGACAATATATATACATATATGCATTTATATATACTTACATTTACATGTAATGATCTTTACACATCTTAAGGTTCAAAAATACTCAAGTAAAATGCACTGGAGAGATAGGTTCCTGACCCAGAGAGTAGCCAGACTCTGAAAAAGAACCTTAATGATTGGATGGGAGAGAGAAAAGCACCCCGGGGATCAAACTGGCCACCTTACCAAACTAGAGTCCAGGTAAGCAAATAATGTGGAAAGAAATAGCCAGGAAATTATTATGATTAGGCTTGTATAAGCCCTAAGGTTGATATTCCAGCACCAATATATGAACCTATGTAATTATTTATGATTCCTGTTGTATATATGTAATATTCTTGTATTGGAAATTTTTAATATTAATCTCTATATCTACTTATACAATAGTGTGTTACTGCATATCTAATAATATTTAACTTTTTTCTAACAATAACTATGTGTAGGTTGCTATTTCTCTTAGTATATAAAGTAGCTATTGGAAAATTTTGTTTAGTGTCTGTTTGCTAAATCTGATAATGTTTTATGTGCTTAATACTGTAGTTATATATGTATCATAACTTCTCTTATGTCTTTTATTTGTTAGTTTCATAATTCAGGTGTACCAGCACTTTAAGAAGCGCTCGTTTTGGGATTTACTTCCTTGACTTGTAATGATGCAATTATGTTTTATTTAAGGGACGTTATATGCAAGCACGAAGTGCTCGCAATGAGAAATTAAACATTTAGGTGTTGCTTGTGTGTGTATTTAATGCTGCTGTCTCGTGGACGGAGCAGGAAAAGTAGTAAAGATTTTTCTCAATGTTCAAGGCATCACTCGTGGTAATATTTTTTATTGTGTAGTTATTATCTGTGTTATATGCAGGGCATATTTCATGACACATCCTAATAAATCAAACAGCACCTAGTGCGTTACTGCATATAAAAGATTCAATATGACATTCTAGTAGAGTAAAATAAATTACTGTAATAGCATATAAGGGTTTAATATCTTAACTAACTTCAACCAACCAGTACAACTCAATCATCTTCCTTATACATATCCCTTTTCTCTTTGTAGTTGGAGAATTTTAAGATGTCCTCATTTTGGGATTTATTTCCTTTCCTAGTGATATTGCAATTACATATTATTTAAAGGGTGCCATATGCAATCATGAAGTGCTCACAATGAAAAACATAACATTTAGACATTGCCTGCATGACTATTTTAAGCTGCTGTCTCGTGGACAGAGTGGGAAAGTAGTGAAGATTTTTCTTATCTTTCAAGGTATCGCTCGTGATAATATTTATTTATTTATTTATTTATTTTTTTGCATAGCTAAAGCACAGTTCAAGCATCTTCAATAAAGACATTATTTCCCATTCTAATCAGAAAGCTTTGTTTATGTATGTTAAATACAATAAGAGCCTATGTGGTGCACCGGGATGCGACAACATCATATTTCATACAGCCAGATATGTGCGCACACTAAAGCTGTCTTTCTATCTCAATAAAGTAAATCATTACAACAGCAATAATGGATTAAGTACTTCAACCATTCAAAATATCTAACACAAACATATCATTCATCAAAAAATGTATTTATCTCCACCGCCCCGGTCGGAAAGCTTAGATTAGACATATTATATGAATAAAGCATTCAGAGATTTTATAATAAATTGCTAGTATAGCTAAATATATGGTAGGATGGTTGTATCAGCTTGAATCAAATATCAATTAGCACACATCTTAAATATATCACTCTATGCATTTTGTTTGTTAATGATTAAGTCAGAGATGTAGAGAAAGAAAAACACTGTTATCAGGTTTCAAATATATTTGTATAGACCTAAGTGATAATGATTAATTTACTTAGTTTATATTTATTCTAAATTAAAGTGAGATAAAATAAATAAAAAAACTGTACCTGTTATATTACTGTGATTTATGACTAGAAGATTTCCTGTTAGTTTTTATGACATTGTTTAAAGTTTTGTATTACATGTAATATATAAGTTATTTGTCCTTTAGTCTTTTTTTCTTTTGTTCAACAGTCTTCCAGTTGTTTACTTTTGCATTTCTTTTTGGTGTACTGTTTGTCCAATCCATAGATTCTTCTTGTGTTAAAATGTTATTTGTAGTGAGATATTTTATTGCTGAGTCCACTGTTTCAAATATTTGTATTCCTACTGGAAGGAAAATTTGAAGTCTTGCTGGAAACAAAAGATGAGTTTTCAGTTGTTTCTTTTTCAAGATTTTTATTATTGGGATGAATGATTTTCTTTTGAGAACCACTTTTGTAGAGTAGTCATTATCAAATCTAATTAATGCATCATTATATTTAATGGGTGAGTTAGTCCAAGCATTCTTGAGGATGAGTTCCTTGTCTTGCGTGGAGAAAAGTTTTACAATTATGGATCCTGGTTTGCTTTTGATTAAAGATGCATTCCCTGAAGTTGACAATGACCTGTGTGCACGTTCTATACCATAAGAAAGGGCTTCCAGTAATTTTAATACATTTGGGATCCAGGTAGTAAGAAAGTTTATTATATTATCTCCTTCTGCTTTTTCTGGCAGACCATATATTCGAATATTATTTCTTCTCATTCTGTTTTCCATATCATCTATTTTCTCCAAAAGATGTGTATTTTGCTACAGTAAAAATTCAGTTTGTTGTTCTTTTTGTAGGAGTCTGGAATCAATGTCATTTAATGACTGTTCTATGACAGAAATTTGACCTTTCTGTTGTGTGAACATTTCCTGAAGCTGTTCAAGTTGTTGAGTACATTTTTCTTTAAAAGAGTCCAATTTATTATCCATCTTATCTATTTTAGTTTTCAACTCCTGAATATTTAAAATAAGCGAATGTAAATCCTTTTTGAATGTTGAGTCCTGAGGTGGATTCCTGAGATGGCTCATTCTGAGTAGCTGATGCTGCTGTTGATTTTCTAGTATTTAATTTGACAGGAATTTTCCAATGAAAGTTGATAAAAATTATTCTGATGTCTCTGGATATTACAAAGTAGTTGGTAGTGAAAATATCCTCTTATTGTCCTTTTTTTCTCAAAATTCCCATCTGAAATATTATTGAGGAAAGAGAGCTGTGAGAAAGTATTGTTACCAGATCGCCATCTTGGCCACGCCCTGCATACTTGCTTTTATAGTTGAAATATGCATGCTCAGTTTGATACAACTTTATAAAATACCAAAAAAAAAAAAAGCTATCTTTAACTTTTAATGCTAAAATAACACTACTATTCTACTGCATACACACCACATGCTTCCCTCATCCTCACCAATCTAGCCCCATGGATTCACGTATTTACCTCATGGTCCCTGCCAGCTGTGGAAAAAACAGAACAGAATACCATTATGAACACCAGTCTTGCCTATATTCAGCTTTTAAGTCTTAAAAGTACTCTCTGTAATTGATAGCTACACAGGTGAGGAGTGTCTGCAGTCCTAAATTACCCAATCTAATGGACAGCAGTATCCATCTTTCTCTTCTGGAGGTCATTGTAGTGATGTGTACATTATTCACCAGTGCAGGAGATATCAGTGGCACTGGTTACATCCCGGGCTACACTATACCAAGCTTCTGACTTATAGTGGGAGCCAGAATAATTCCCCTGCAAAAGTCTGCCACTGTGGCTCTTAATTGGAGTCCAATCAAAATCTCAGACTCCTGAACAGCCTATCTCTGTGATCTAAGTCTGACACCTTTCCCACAAATGCCTGCCATGTCTGCCATGGCTCTATAGCAATGAAGAATGATGCTTTACTGACAATTCCAGACATTGCATTAGCTGGGAATGCATATAGTGTTGGAAATGCTGTGCTCCTCTTACCATTGTGCAGACATGGTTTTCAGCAGTGCACACCTCTAAGCACTGTGTTGCAAGCAAAGCAAATTTAAGATTATTGGATATAGAGAGAGTTGTATATGTGTGTTAGACAAATGTGAAGGTCATGGCAGTCCAGATAGCAGAACTATACTTACAGGAATATAGTACACAATATACTCACAGTCATGCATTTGAGAATAAATCTGTCATTCTAGACAAAAACAAATCACTACACCCTCCTACAACAAAAGTATCAGCTAAAACTTCAATAGTTCTGGGCCGGTATTAACAATCTTCTCCATCTAGGCTGTTCCACCACTCCTACCCCATCAGCTGCCCTTGATAAAGCCCCTGTTGAAACTGCAAACAGCTTCAACTCCTTCTTTACTGAAATTATCCAGTTTCTAGCTACCCATCACACTCCATCGGACAAAAACACCAGCTCTCGCACATCTAGCCCTGATCCACCCAGCACCCAACCCACCTTTACCTTTCAAACCGTACCTACCAACCTTACTCAAAAAGCTAAAACCTACTACATTAGCTGTCGACCACCACCCAGCTGAATATCTTCAGAAAGCAGCTGATGCCATAGTACTTCCCATTTCTATTCTGATTAACAGATCCATCTCAGAAGGATCCATCCCAGCAATATGGAATATATCACGTTATACCTCTCCATAAAGGAGGAAGTTCCACAGAATTATCTAACTTTAGACCTATAGCCATTCTTTCACCACTAGCTAAAATCTTGGAAAGGTGCATACACAAACAAATCATGCACTTTATTATTCAAAACGGAAAGCTTGCTGACTCTCAGCATGGCTTTAGGCCATTCCACAGTACCACCACGGCTCTTCTGTCTTTCTCTAGTGTCATTAATCTGCATTGTAACAGCAACAAACTATCTTCAGCACTTTTCCTAGATCTCTCAAAAGCTTTCGATATGGTCCACCATCAGCTACTGCTCAATACCCTATGAACCAGTGGTTTAGACCAACACGCATTACAATGGTTTCACTCCTACCTAAACGGTATACAGCAGGCTGTCTTATGGCAGAGCAAGCTGTCATTTCAACTTCCTCTAACCCTAGGTGTCTCACAAGGGTCCATACTAGGTCCCCTTCTTTTCTCTATATTTATCAATGATCTGCACACCACCTTCTCAGTAGTTACCTGCATCCAATATGCAGATGACTCATCACTAATATGCTCTGCCTCCTCTGCTACACAACTTTTAACCCTCACCGAGACCACTTTCAGCACAGTAGAAACATGGCTAGCTAACTGCTGCCTGCTTCTCAATCCTAACAAAACCAAGCTACTACTTTTCTCCCCTAACCGTAGAATTCCTCCTCCTTCCTTCAACATCAAATCTAGCAATGACAACATTATCTTCCGCAATAATCATACAATGCTTCTAGGCATAATAATAGACAACAACCTTAAATTTGATAAACATGTCAATCAAACTGTTAAGTCCGTCAACAAAAAACTTTGCTCACTGTACAGAGCCAAACCTTTCCTCACCCTTCTAGCTAGGGTAGCTATTGCAAGATCACACCTCCTCTCTACCCATATGTATGCCTCCCCTGTACTCACCAACCTTTCCAAAACCGATCTCAACAAATTATCAGGATATTACAATCATATAGCCAGATTCACTACAGGCATGGCTTTTAGGACCCACCATTGCCAGAACCTCAAAGCACTGGGATGGCTAGAGTATCCTACCCTTCTACAGTTCAACCAGCTTATAGTAGCACATAAAATACTCCATCAACCTGATAACACCCCTGCCTTCAAAAATATTCTCACCCCTAATAGTGCCCCCAGGCCATTACGCTCAGCTGATAAACTAATGATACTGACCCAAAAATCCAACAACTCTGCAGGCGATGCTATATTTGCCAACTCAACCAGTAAAATCTGGAATCTACTCCCTACTACCATTACCAAGGAAACCTCACTACCCCTATTTAAAAGAGAACTCAAAAAATACCTCACATCTCATTGGCTGTGCTCTTGTTCAAAACCTGACTAAAAACTTTACATGTCTTGCTACCCAACCTGCTGTTTAGCTAAGTATCTATGCCTCATAGCATTTGAATGTCTAAGCATTGTGAATTATGAGATCTGATTGTATTCTATGTTCACATTTTCTGATACGTCTTTGCCAATCAGTTGTAAGTCAGCACATTGTGTATATTGATATGTGCCTGTATTCTTTGTCTATATTTTTCTAAACATGTCTGCCTAAGTTTATCACTCAGTGATGTAAGTACCGTCTCTTTTTTGGTATGTGGCGCTTTTCTCTCCAGGCCTCTGCTGAAAATGGACATATATCCGGTTGGACTATCCCGGTCAACAAATGTAAAATAAATAAATAAAATAAATAGATGTGATAATACATAGATAAATGAATACATAATTGACATGATACTAGTGCCTCAGCCCTCATACATATGGTTAATATCAGCTACGCCATGTCAAATGTTATTAGTGAGAGTGATTATAATGGAAATTGGAACAACAGTAAAACTGTGTAGAATACGCTGTATTTGAACACAGGTTCATGTGTACAGCAGTCCTACACTTGCAACTGTTGCCACAAGAAGGCTGAGAATTCACTTGTCTATGTTGCAGTTTATTGATATAAACTGCAATTTCACAACAGTTAAACAAAGGTTGCAAACCCTCTACTAGAACCCAAGATCATCTCTACTCCAGCCCTACACTTATTTCTGCTGCTACAGGATTAGTAACATATCATTCCCGATTTTACTAATCATTCTTAAGATCTCACTGTAAACCACTGTGCAACATCACTTAGTGATGCCCAATAGTATTAATTGAATGCATCCTTTTTCTGTTTTTGGCTGTCGGGGACCTGTCTGATCTTTTGTCCTGTCTGCATACTACCACGCTTTATGCAAACAAGATAAGCACACCCAAACATGACATTCATTTTTCACCTGTTCCCATGTTTGCAGTAAGTGATACTCTCTTCAAACAGTGCCCCCCCCCCAAAAAAAAAAAAAAACAGAAAAAGGGAGAAATAGTTAAAATGAGGGAAAAGCATCCTATGACATACAAACTAAAAATGTTAGTACACATGAGATATTACCTATAGGTCTGGATTTGATCTCTCGCTGCAATGCACCTTCACTTCACAGGATGGGTGCTTTATCCCTGTTTGCCAATCAAACAGCTTTGCAGCAAGGAACTTAACTCAATATCCACACAATCAACTGGAACAGCATCTACAGTGACATCAAACTATACAAGCATTATTTGTACATTTAGTAATTTTGGTTTAGTGCACCTAGTGATCACACAACATGTCATGATTATTGTTTGCAAATATGCAGCTGTGTCTTACATTTCCGTGTTTGTCAACCATTCTTCATTTATCTGAGCAGTAATCTGAGACATGCAGTGTATAGGCCATTCTATATCATTGTCCTTAAAATTTGAGAGGATATTAAATGGAAATAATATCATATGCAGTTGGCAAAAAACGAAGGGCAGGTTGGATGTGAAGGAACACAATCTTTGACTTGTGTCCTGTTTACTTACATTTCCAGTCTTACATGTACCACTTTATAGATATGACCTGACACACCCACTGGAAGTAAGGCAGCCTGCTGTGTTGTTGTGTTTTCATTCTCCCAAACACTAATCAGTCATAGTTGCAATCCATTAAAACCAAATAATGAGGGAGTGGCTGCACAATGTTTACATCCCTACACCAATCCAATTTTTTTTTTGATTCAGCAATTCTAGTGAGTTTGCACCTCATTTGCATCTTCACCATGCTGACAGCCCTGAATCTACACCATATAAATAGGCAACCATTTGGCAAGGCAAACTGGGATATATCTGCACTGGGGAGTACTGAACATCAGAAGCTACACTTCCATTTGTTCAGCTACATACTGCATATGATGGCATGTATTTAAGACATTTCTAAAGCAAAAGAATTTACACTTTTATCTGTATGCATTAGTTAGTAGGTTCATAGGTTAGTACTAAGCTAACTGCCCTTGCAAGACATTTTAAGCCTAGCCAATTATCCCTTGTGAGACTCAAACCCTGCACCTTGCGTTTGTAAGGCAAACACCTTAACCATTAGGCCACCCTCCCAACCCAATGTACTGATGACATGGACATGTTTGCCAAGCCATTTCAGAGATATACATAATTGCCAATACAAGAAAATGGAATCCATTGTGATAAATATGTGTAAATGTTTCAGGTACTGTTCCTTTCATAGCACTCTTAGCATTTCAAAGATAGTTTGTTAGCAAAATGTGTCATTTTACTGTTCTTTTGAGGGTGGGGGCAAATCTGAGTTACTGTTACGGCACAGACAACAATATGTTACTGTTGTTACTCTCCATATTTTGCATGCTGCCTGTTGTTGTATTTCACATCTCTAGACTGTTTTGTGTTTCTCCAGTGGATAATAATGACTGGCTAACTTTTCTGTTTTATCTCCAAACAGTTTTTTTTTTTTGCAATTATGTGATAATTGTGTGTATTATCCTTCTGTTGTCCTTTAGGACACCTGCGACTATGCCACCCAGGCATGTCAATCCTTGGAGACCCCCCTCCCCCCTCATTGATGCTCAGAACCAAGTCATTATAGATGACTTTAGGCAACATGGTGGTTTTCTGGTGGAAATGTAGTATGCAAAAATGGTGACGGATAGTAGATGATGTCAATGCCATGTGTGGCCATGGCAGGACATTTGAGCAGGTGCACCTTAGGGTTGCTGACATGATCACACCTCCACAGAGAAGAGCTGTAGTGAGTCATGACCAAATGGTTACCAGGGGAGGGCCTGCTGGGGAACCACCACTAACCCCCTGTTAAGAGTTCCTGGCCAATATCAGAGATCCAGGCAGGTCACAAGAGAGTTTAGTACAGCATGTCCTGGATCTTGAAACAACAGTTTCTGAGACAGCAATCACATCCCAGGAGGAACAATGGAAATCTATAAATTAATTCTGTATCACATGGCTTTTTTTTTGGGGGGGGGGTTGAAGATTTTTACAGTTATAAGCTTAGGTTAGAGTTGCCAGCCATGTTCTTGTTGAAATTATAGTTAATACACATGTAAAAGGGTGAATGTATTACCCCCTGTATTACTGTTAATTGTGACGATGTTGCCCTTACCTCTTGCTTAACTTCTTCTAGGACTGTCTGGACTACAGAGGAAACATTTTTAAGTCAGTATTGCTGAGCAATTTAAAGAAATATTGTAGTGTGTGATGTTGATCTCAGGCCTGTTGTGTGCATTACTGTACTTTCTCTGTTAATGGCAGCACTATTAGTTTTTTAACATATATTGCACTATAGGTGCAGATATTAATTTATTCCTCTGTTTCTTCCTTTTTATTACAGGTGATCATGACAGTGGGAGTGTGGACCATGTGCCACCTGATGTCAGTGAATCAGCAGACTCTGATGATGAAAGTGGCCAAACTGAGGCACATTTGATGGGTGCAGGGGTTGAATCTCACACTGAGGGTGATATACAGCCATCCCCTGCATTTCCTTCAGACACAGTCAGTAGGCCTACCTACACCTACCCAGTCCAGTAAGCCCACGAATACTGGACAGGTGGAAGGCGAGGACATTGATCAGGGAAGATTGGCTATTGCAGATTCAGTGCCTGTTGAGTCTGGCTGTAACCAAAGTTTAGGTGAGGTGCTACACAGGAGGATTGATAAGGGGGCTCAGAGGGGGCCTACTGTCCCTCCACCACCTGTTGCAGGTGTCTCTTCCTGTGCCACTCAATGTATGTTTAGAGCCATCATGGAGGCACAGGCACATTCCCATAGGTGCTCCAGACAAATGCTCAGGGATGCTGATGTGGCACAGTCTGATATGTGTGACTGCCTCCACTGTGTTGTTGATTCACTGGATCAGATGAATGACATGTTAGAACGAGGTGTGTCTGTGATGGACTGAGGGGTATCTGTCATGGAATGAGCAGTGACTGTGATGGAACATCTGCTGTGAGGGGAAGAGCATCCTTGCAGGCATAGGTCAGCCACATTATCTGATGTCAGCCAACATGGCTGTCCCTGATCACAATCCAATACAGGCAGTACTTCCATTGCTCCATCAGTGAGTGTGCTGTCGAGACCCAAACATGGCAGGCCATGGGGTCATAGTCCTGAGTACCCCTGTGAAGGGAGCTTGTCCAGCAGACATCAGTCATGTTCAGGTAACAGCACTGCATCTGATGTTGGGTGGGGACATGCCAGTGCAACTTCTGGCAGAGGCAGTTCTCATGGTCTGGGATGACAAAGATAAACTGCTACCTCTACCATGCACAGCTTACACCTGTCCAACATACCAAGATGCAGAGCTAGCACAGAGCTTGGCTTTATTCTACATGAACTCAGGCATTAGCTGTCAGCTTCATTAGGCACCCTATTCAACCAAAGCCTGAGCACCAGCTTCATCTCAGCCTAATGGAAAACAGACACTGTCATCCCTCTACACAAAGGTGGAGTGTCCACTGACACAGACAATTATAGGCCCATCAGCCAAACTAGCCTCATGTGCAAGGCCATGGAACACATTATCATGAACCTTATAAACAAGGATATCGGCAACCTCCAAACGCTTGACCCCACGGAGTTTGGTTTTGTCAATGAGAGATCATGCCTGTTAAACTTGGTTGATTTCTTTGAAACAGTCACTATAGCCATGGATGAGGGGAAGATGGTGCACACCACCTACCTTGACTTAGGCAAAGTCTTTGACACTATTCCCCACTTGGGCATATTAGATAAACTCTCCTAGCTAAGCATCAACCCATATGCCACCAGATGGGTAGCTAACTCACTCACTCACTTGTAGAACCCACTTAGTCAAAATAGGGGAAGCCACCTGTAGTAGTAGATCCATATCGAGTGGTGTACCCAAAGGATTGGTCTAGGGGCCTCTACTGTTTAGGATATACTTTTCAAAGGTGCACGTCAAAATCAGTGGTCTGTGGCTTACCATGTTTGCAGATGACTGCAAGCTGGGTGCTGTCTTAAATAACCTTAGTGATGTGAACATCCTCCAAGAGGGCCTTGCCTAAACTAATGATTGGTGCCAGAAACATGGCTTCAAATTGAATTCCAAAAAATGCATCATTATCTCCCTTTGGGGAAAATGGTGCCCCCACTAATTATCACATTAATAACAACGTACTAAGCACACAATCACTCGTGAGAGACTTGGGCACACAGGTTGATAGCAACCTGACTTTTGACCACCGTGTTGCCTCCATTGTATGGGAAGCTTTCTACATGGCCTACCTCATAAGTAAGGGTATTTCATCCAGGAACAAGTAGGTCATAACATCTCTGTACTCCTCCCTTATCTGACCTATAATCAATTACAATGCCCCTTTGACATTTACCTTGCCAAGCACATGCAGCAGCAGGCGAGGTTCCTGAACAGGAAAAGCCAGAGTCTCAAACACCTATCCTATGAGGATAGGCTAAAATCCCTGTCCCTCTACTCAGTCTTGTACAGACTGCTCAGAGGTGACCTGTGTCTATATTACAAGGCCATCTCAAACCCAGCCTTGATGGAGTTGCTGCATATCTATAGGTCAATCTCCACTTGCCCAACCTGCATGCAAGTCCTCAACCTGGTCTGTGACATTAATAGAACTTGTTTCCAGGATAGATTTGTGTCCCAAAGACTGCCTCATCTGTGGAATAGACTCCCTCTCCATGCCAACCAGAGTACCTCACTAGCCCTCTCTAAGAGGAACCTGGAAGACTGGATGGGAAACAGAAAATACACGCACTTGGATCCCACCTGTGTCCTTGCTGGAGAGGGGAAACAGGTGCTGACTTTGTGGGAGCATGGGTGTAATTCCTGGCTAGACCTATAAGGGCCTCTGGGCCAATAGCCTAGTATCATCCTATGAATCTATGAACCTGTGTATTAATGCAGACACTCACACACCAATTTCACCTGGAGGACCCATACAGACACACACACAACAGTCACTCATTTTGTCTCACTGGCCATTTGTTGGTTTATCCGCATGTCTGCCTTCTTTCTCATTCTTACTCACACACATTCACTGAGCTTTTGTTTCAGCCTTGACTTCCTGCTCCTCCACCACCACCGCAACACCCTGTGCAAGTGATGATAACTGTGCCATATCCCTGTTTTATATATTTTGGATTCAGGGATACAAAAATGTGTCTGATGCTCAGGTTACATAGCTAACTTAATGCTTAGTATATCTGCATTTGTGGTGTGGAAATGGTAGTTGTACCTCTGCCTTATATTGACCTTGGAAAGTTAGACAGTTGATAGCATCAACATTTCTCATCTTTATAATGAATGATCTTATGAGGGTTGTGAAGTCAGAAACTCTAAGTAGTATCATTACTTTCTAACTTCTATTTGTATTCATTTTCCAGTACAAACATATGGTGCTAAACTGAGGGCATGCAATAATCATCACTACTTCTGAGAGGTATGACTGTGTGAATTTTTGATCCATGAGGTTTACTACTTAGGAATGGGCACATACGTCAAATAAGTTTATGCTGTTACATGTTAAGGTATGTTCTGTACAGATCTCTCACCTCTTACTAGTTTACCGGACCAAGTAATGAAATACATGAATATGCCACACAGTCATACATGCCAGGTTCACGACTTATCTTGTAAATGCAGTAGTTGACACAGTTTTAGATCAGGGCTGACTCTGTCTGATGCAAGCAGTACACAGTCAATACTTGAGGAGGTAAATGTTGTGTGAGTTATCTAGCATCAATGTTAGTATATGTATGTGAGTAGGAGAAAGGTTTTACGCCCCTATGTGGTAAGTGGGTGTGTTATGCATTGTCTCTTAGCCAATGCAAGGGGATACTGAGCACATCTATGTCTGCCTACACCCACAGCAGCTGGTGGTGAACCCTGTGGCTCCTCATCTGCCTGTGGCTTTACTGACCTTGCCATCGGTGGTGGGATATGTGCCCCTTCTCTTTGCTGATTCTACTGAAGCTGTTTTCTCAGGATTATGTTGTGTAGCATGGCACATACTGTAAATATTTTTGACATGTCTGTGGATTGTACTGTAGGGCTCCCTCAGATGTATCAAGGCATTGGAACCGTGACATCAGCAGCCCAAACACATGCTGTCTGATATTTCTTGTTTGACTGTGTGCCTCTTTATAGAGTTTTTCTATGGGTGTGTGCATTTCTGATGGGTGTCATCAACCATGGTTCCAGTGCATAGCCTGCATCCCCCAGTAAATGCACCTGTGGGATATTCCCCCAGAAATCATCTGGTACATTTGGGAGGTGAACCAGATATGCAAGTCATGGTAACTGCCAGGGTTGCCAACATGCACATTCAGGATTATTCCCTTGGCAATACACACAACTTGACAGTTGATCGATTGGTAGCCCTTTCTGTTAATGAAGAGCCTACCATGTTCCCTGTGTGTTGCCTTAATTTCTTCATATATGTAATATCTATGGCACCCAGTACTTCAGGGTAGTGTGCTACATGGTAGAATTCCTGCATATGTCCGGCCCTCTACTCAGAACTATGGGGAAAATATATGTGGTCACTGGTATGTTGTAGCATAGCATTCAGGAATTGGTGGAAGATCCTGGATGCTGATGCCTGTGACACCCCCAACATGACCCCTGTTGGTCTCTGAAAGGTTCTTGTAGCTAATATTCTAAGGACTACATATATATTTGTCTCTACTGGGATGGGTTCCCCATGGTTGGCTCTGGCTCTGAGTTAAGGATGGCAGAGGTCACATAGTTCCTGTAGTGTGTCCCTGTCCACCCTGTAGCACTCCATAATTTCCACATCATGTAGGTTGCAATAAGTTAAACGGGGCCTGAAAACTATTATCCTTCTCATCATAGGCCTATTAGCAACAGCAGCAGCAGCATTGGCTTCAGCCTGTAGCACATACAAATGAATTAAAGCAGCAGCAGCCCATAACATTCTGTCTCTGTAGAATCATTTCCATGTCTTTATTCCAAAATGTTTGGAATCTGCAGGAAACACCAGCATGGAGTGTACACAGATGCTTTATAGCTTGCTGAATAGCTACACCATGTTGGATTGCCTAATTAGCATGCAATTCAGCTGCTTATGCAGTAATTAGCATGCCATGGTGGTGTTTGCCAGTGCATGGCACTTACTGAATCTAAAACTTTCCATAGCTGTGTGTGCATCATGCTGCGATGCCATATGGTGAAAAATGACCATGTAGGCTTGCTAATGACCACTGTTTTGTTCTGCCTCCATGTCTAGAAGTTTGTGTATATGTTCCAGCAGTGAATCAGTGTGTTTCTTAAAGGTTGTGTGAATGTGGAGTTAGTAGATTTATGTTAGGGAAATGTGGGGGGAGGGAGGTTGCCACCTGCAAAAAATAAAAGGTTTGGGTGATATATGTACTGTATGTGACATTTTCTGTGAAATGTGTTTCATTATTTTGTGGGTTTGGTTTAATGTATGTGCCAATGTTTTTTTCTATTATTCAAATGTAGTTTAGCTCAAATGAATCATACCCTGGGATTCATTAGTGTCCACACCAAGTATACACTGCTCTGAGTAAACAGACAACACAAGCATAGCTCACAACTTTTTCCACTTAATTTAGTTTTTGTACTGATTTTCTTGCAGACGTAAATATTGAGAGAGATTCATAGAGGTTACCAGAAATGGAAGTTACAGGTGCACTTGGTGTAATCCTTCTGAATGACTAGAAAGCACACAAAAAGTGGCAGTGATGTTCTTGAATACAGATTGTGTACACTTCATGTAGATGTTAATGAATCTCTTCCTTTTTTTCATTTTTAAATCTTGTAGATAAAATACCATAAACCATAATATATATGGTTATATGTAATGTATACAAAATACCATAAACCAGAACAACTAAACTGGTATGGTCAAATTCTGTGTAAGGCTGCAATGTTCTAAAATAATAGAATATAACTCATACATGTATGGTGTAGCAGAGCATAGTGTGGTGACAAAGTGAAAGTTTTCTAATGAAATGCAATAGAAAGACTGAGATATGGACTTTTGCTTCTTAGCACCTCATCCATAGGTTCAAAAATCGTACACTGCCATAATTTGGTATATTACGTTATACTCAGTCCATGGTGAATTTTGAAGTTCTGCTGAAAATGTTGAGCATAGTTAACTACCCAGAATATTTATTTACTTGGCTGGCATATATCTGAATTAAAAAACATCCTGTTTATGCATCCTAAGTTCAGATTTTTTTTTTTTTGTCACTGGACTTATGCTATCCCTACCCTCAACCATTTTGGGCTCATATGTAGTAAAACCTAACCATGTAGATACATTTGTGTACATTTCTTTGGTCATTAAATGTGGAATCACCAGTTAACTGCATTTTTACATGATGGCCAGGAAATGTTATTCTATAAAATTTGATAGAATACTTCATATGTTGCAGTGATATGGTCATTTATTGATAGTTACCATTAGATGGTGTGTGTGGCCATTAGCGTTCTCTGCCTATACGATCTGTTTAGCAAGAAATATGCATTTTTATTTATATATATATATATATATATATATATATATATATATATATATATATATATATATATATATATATATATTCTGATGGGTCTACATTGTTTCATTGAAGGCTCATTTCACTGAATTTCATTTCACCCACACCAAATCGCTGTAAGCTCAAATTACTGAAAACTCATTTTACAGAATCTCATTTTACTGAAGTAAAATACTGGCACTTTATAGAGTACTCTAAGGCAAGTAAAAGTTACTTGCCCTTTTCCCCACTGTAGTGCAATCCTGGAGTTAGTATATATAGTTAGGGGGTATGGGGGCACAGTCCCCCACATTGGGGGGTGTGAGTGGCATAGCCCTCCAATTAGTTTGAGTATATATTGTCTTCTGGAAAGAGTTAGTAATTGAGGTTGTAAGTATGCATGTCTATGGTTTAAAACGTATTGTTTTGAAGCTTTTGGTGAAATATAATCTAAAACCAAAGTAAGTGGGGGCAACCCCCTCCACACCCCCCCCCCAACTATATATACTAACTGCAGGATTGCACTACAGTGGGAAAAAGGGAATATACCTTTTACTCGTCTTAAAGTACTCTACACAGTGCCAGTACTTCACTTCAGTGAAATGAGTTTTCAATAATTTGAGCTTTCAGAGATTTGGTCAGGGCGAATTCAAATTCAGTGAAATGAGCTTTCAGTGAAACAAAGTAGACCTATTCTGACATGGATACTATAACTGAAACATAACACTAGTGTGTCCTTGTGAAAAAGAACTAAAAGTAGTACATTTCTCTCTAAAGAAATGCATTTTCTTTTATATGTTACAGGAAATATATATATTTTACATGTTCCAGCAGGTAAGTACGTAATTGTCTAAAACCTATTTGAAGGTACAAAATACCATAGAAGTGGGATAATCCAGAAGTTTTGTCTTATCTTGTTCAAAACATTTTGTAAGAATATAGTAAATAGTAGAGAGATATTTTAATTTGAAGTTAGGGTGAAGTTTTATTAAAATATATTTTAAAAGAGAAACTGCCACCATTACAAAACATTCATTTGAAACAAAATGCATAGCTTTCAGGTTTCTTCAGTGTAAAACAAACAAAAAGTGATCGGTAACATAAATATATAATATTAGTGTGACTTCATGCCTAAAATAGTTTCTGTATACGGATGACCTTTTTTTCATATGTGAATGCATAAAATGACTAATATTTTTTCATTAAAAGTTAGGCTGCAGATAGATTTTTTTACCTTTGCAGTTAAGAACCTTGTCTAAGAGGGATTCCTATCATATGATCTAAGTCTTACAACTTCAAATCATTAAAATTGAACGTTAATGATCGAAGTTGTAAAACCTTGAAGCATATAAAGGAGATTGCCATAGAGCATGGAAAGGGAAGATTTCTCTTTACTGCACTGTAGTGCGATCTCAGAGTTGGTATATTTAAGTAGCAGGGGGTGTGGGGGCACAGGGGGGCTTGGCCCCCTGCATAGAGTGTTTTTTTCTTACTGTTTTTACTTTTTTTAATGTGTGTTCGAAGTTCCGAGACTTCCGTCATTAAATTTCGTCCTTTAATGATTCAAAGTTTTGGAACTTTGATCATATGATATAGACCCATCTAAGAGTGCCTCCCAGACAATTGTGACAGTATCATTCCCTGAATATTTCTTGAAAACAACTTTGAAGCATCTTAATGAGGCATTTATAAACAAAAAGCAAAAATGGCCAAAAACAGCATGTTATTTGGTACAGAGGTAGTTAGTTGCCAGGCATGAAGTCCAGTTGCACATTAAAGTAGCCCAGTCCTGTTCCTCTTGTTTGATTGAATGACTTGCTCAATGTAGGCAGATGAAGCCTGATGGAATTGATCCTGTACCACAAAAACAACTCATAGCCTTGCTCATCAAGTGTGCTACACCTCACATCTCTGACATCCCTTAATGAAATGTGTATGCAAATAAGAATTACATGAAATAGTGACTGATGACAACTTAGGTGACACTTCCTGTCTGTTAAAGATGGTCATCTGTGAGGTAGATGATTGCTTATTTTTTCCTGTTTGATCACAATGCTGTAAGCCTGTTATCAGTCGTCTCATGAGATAACTCTCTGTCTCTGGAGTGCTGTTTTCTGATGAAGAATTCTTGTTCTCCTCTCATTTAATTATACCAGTCTCCACAGGCTTCTATCAGTATAAGAAATGTTAAGAATACAGAAACCTCTGCAGGCATACTTGCGGCACGTATTCCTTTATGTTTCAGAGTAAGAGCACAGCAGTGACTGTCTCCTGCATTCTACATGAATAAGGTTATAGCACACTTTTTTAACTAGAGATAACGCTTGCACATGTTATTAAATTATTTAAAGCTGTTTCAGGATTTCTGTTTATTGCATCTTCACTTTATATTTATAGATGACAAAAAGAGTTTCAGAGTTGAAGCCAAAAATGTCCAATTGCTCACAATATGTAGAAGTTAATCTTTGATGAGCAGTATTTCCATCACACAGCTGAGTCAGGAAGCATGTTAACTCTTTGTAGAAGAAGAAGGCACACATGATAGTAAATGAAAATTGCTGGGGAATATATTTTCTTTTCAGCATAAAAATAAACAAGGATCTCATCTGTGCAGTTGATCTAGAAACACAGAGAAATGCTCCAGGGTCTGTTTAAAAGAAAGAGGTTGTAATTTTGAAAAGACAGAGTAGGAGCGGTTTGATGCTGAAAGCTCACTTTTCTAGGTCTGATACAAATTAGGATAGTTAACCTAATAGGTAGCAATTGTGTTTATCGATGCTATGTGCAAAAAAAAAAAAAAAAAAAAAGTTGGGCTGTATATCATCAAATAGACCAAGCTTCCAGCAACAGTTAGCAGCTGCTTTGCTCTATCCAGAGAACATTTTAAAAGTTGACTAGCTCTAATCACCATCATCTAACTTTTTATGTTCTATAATTTTTAACATTGCAGCAGATAATTTGGCAAGTACTGAGCTTTAATGTAGGATACTTAAAACTAGAGGGAGGCGTTAATTTTTTTTTTAATTTTCAGAGCGGTAGTATTTAAAGAAAATCAGTGCATGACTGCAGCAAGGATGAATCTTAAGAACATTACCAAATACAAAGATATCTGGAACCACTTCTGCATTAATAAATTAATTGTTTTTTCATTCCACAAGTGGTTCTGGATATCTTTGCATTTGGCTTTATTTTTGGTTTGTTGAATTATCTGTATTCATTGCCCTTTTCTTGAATCTTAAGTGCATTCTTACCAAAAAAAAAAAAAAAATGAACAAGGCCTCAATAATATTGTTTAAAAAAAGAAAAAAAAAGTAAGGAAAAAAGTAACCTTTTTTTTGTCTCCACGAATACTTCAAAATCATTTTTTTCTGAGTTTTTCCACCCCCATACACTAACTGACAGATGACTGTTCTGTCCAAAATACATACTAAGTTCAAAATCACTGGATTTTAGATTAAGAGCAATTCTCTGAGAAACGGTGACATTGGTATTCTCAACAGATGAAATAAATTGCCATCTGTGATTATATTTTTGAATTTGGATTAGCCATATTGAATGTCTGACTGGCAACCATTTCATATAATGGTGGCATGTAGGACAAATACCTTCAGTTACCCTCAGAATGCAGGAATTCCTGGTAACCCGTGACATTTTCTGTGTTTACTGTCATGTTGTGCTTTCTTTGTTAGATCTAGAAAGCCTTACATGCAGAATTTGAGGATTATCCCATCATCTTCTAAAGAATCATAAATTCAACTCCTGACTAGAAAAGTTTTGAGTGAGGTAATAATCTCTTCTGTTCTGATTTTGCCAGGTTACTGAACTTATAAGGCATACATGTTAAATTACAAAATTTGGAAGGAGCAGTTATAATATCTATAGGGATGGATAAAGCAAATAATAAACCAGAAGAATACAGGAATAATCACTTGAATCAATTGTCTTATTAAGGTCAGAAAGCAAATGCAATGGTTCTATGAAAATGTTTAAAACTCACTTTTCACTGACTACTGCAGACGATTTTTGCGTTAAAGATTACAGAGTGAACTACATTTTAATACAAAAGATCCCCATGCCTTGATAACATGATCCAATACAAGTTGAAGAAACCTTTATTTATCTAAAACATTTCATAAGTCAAGTTTTCACCAAAAGGAGGATGGGCTAATCAGGTTCTAGAAACCGGGTATTAATCAAATATATTAAACCCTAAGAAACCATTCAGTACCAGATTGGGGATACTAAGTTAAAACATTTGGTATCTGATCTCAAAAAACTAAAGATTCCAAGAGCAGATTCAGACCTATTGATCTTCAGCAAATCTTTTCTTTTATGCTGTACAACTGGGTAAAGCATTCCTCAGTGTCACTATCAAACAATGCCTGTTCACTGCATAAAGTAATATTATTTGCTCTGAATTCTGCCCAATCACTCAGCACTAGTGCAAAATCTTAATTAGTATTTCTAATGGTTACTGACTGAAAACTGTATATAACAAGATTGCTAAAAACATAACTCATGATTCAGTCACTCTGATCAATTTCCTGGGAGTCAAACCCAGAATGGTATTACAAATGCCATGTATCTGGCCTGATAAAGGGTTCTAATTTAAGTAATTGACAGAATACAAACAGAGATTTACCCATTTATGGTATGGAAGAAGCTAAATGACATGAGTCATGATCTAATACTTCTCCATTTCTTCCAGTATCCAGATAGTTGCTCACAAAGTGAGTAAAATGTAGAGTTTTTTTAAAGCTCTTATTCACAGAATTTCAGTGAGTTATGGTGAAGACTAGCAACATGGGTTTATCTATTAGCCATTGAGCATCATTTTTCCGTCTCACAGCTTACTGAAAATTAAATATCAAAATGGTGAGCCTAAACAATATTTTTTCTAGAGTTCAAGCTCCCCTGCATGTTGGTGGCTTTCTGCCCTCAGACCCCCCCCCCCAATATATATATATATATATATATATATATATATATATATATATATATATATATATATATATATATATATATATATATATATATATATATATATGGGATCACTACATAATGCTGAACTTTTGAAATACCGAATTTCAAAAGCTCGAGACTATAAACACGAAACCCCTAAATACCAAAACTACACAAGCGCGAAATTTAAAATCCCGAACATCTAACACACATACAGCACACGCATACACACAGCTTCCCCCCACAATCAAACATATCACACTACACTACAGAAAAGCAGGTGGCCTAGCCCCCCTGCACCCCCCATGTGGGGGGCTGCACCCCCTCCCCCCTACTTAAATATTCTAACACCAAGATCACACAGACACACAAGACAAACTCACACCTGCACGTTACAGTCCCTCACACACATCACAGTCACAACATACACTTACACACACTAAATCCCCTCACAAACACACTTATACACACATACTTACCTGAACTGCAACACCAGAAGCACTAATTAAATATCTCCAAACATAGGGATTTTGAATTTCATGCTTGTGATCTTTTGGTATTTCAGGGTTTCGGCTACATGGTCTCGAGCTTTTGAAATCAGTCACTCTGATCAATTTCCTGGGAGTCAAACCCAGAATGGTATTACAAATGCCATGTATCTGGCCTGATAAAGGGTTCTAATTTAAGTAATTGACAGAATACAAACAGAGATTTACCCATTTATGGTATGGAAGAAGCTAAATGACATGAGTCATGATCTAATACTTCTCCATTTCTTCCCGTATCCAGATAGTTGCTCATAAAGTGAGTAAAATGTAGAGTTTTTTTAAAGCACTTATTCACAGAATTTCAGTGAGTTATGGTGAAGACTAGCAACATGGGTTTATCTATTAGCCATTGAACATCATTTTTCCGTCTCACAGCTTACTGAAAATTAAATATCAAAATGGTGAGCCTAAACAATATTTTTTCTAGAGTTCAAGCTCCCCTGCATGTTGGTGGCTTTCTGCCCTCAGACCCCCCCCAATATATATATATATATATATATATATATATATATATATATATATATATATATATATATATATATATATATATATATATATATATATATATATATGGGATCACTACATAATGCTGAACTTTTGAAATACCGAATTTCAAAAGCTCGAGACTATAAACACGAAACCCCTAAATACCAAAACTACACAAGCGCGAAATTTAAAATCCCGAACATCTAACACACATACAGCACACACATACACACAGCTTCCCCCCACAATCAAACATATCACACTACACTACAGAAAAGCAGGTGGCCTAGCCCCCCTGCACCCCATGTGGGCTGCACCCTCCCCTACTTAAATATTCTAACACCAAGATCACACAGACACACAAGACAAACTCACACCCGCACGTTACAGTCCCTCACACACATCACAGTCACAACATACACTTACACACACTAAATCCCCTCACAAACACACTTACACACACATACTTACCTGAACTGCAACACCAGAAGCACTAATTAAATATCTCCAAACATAGGGATTTTGAATTTCATGCTTGTGATCTTTTGGTATTTCAGGGTTTCGGCTACATGGTCTCGAGCTTTTGAAATTCAGTATTTCAAAAGTTCAAGATTATGTAGTGAACCTATATATATATATATATATATATATATATATATATATATATATATATATATATATTTATATATATATACACATATCCATGGTTGAACTACAGTAGAAAAAGGGGAAAAATCCTGGAAAGTGCACCTCTGACCTAACAATACATCATATTGCAGTGAAACTCACTGTGATGTAAAATGTTTGCAAATCACAGTGATGACACATATAATAAGTGCAAAATTTGAAGTTAGCTGCCAGTAGCATTATTACAGTGAGCTAATAGCTAATAATTGATATGGGTTTATAACAGAATCTTCTTCCATCTTCCTCAAAACGCTGCATAGTAAAATGATATTCTTTGTCCTTCTTAGTATATTGGATATGATCATCTTGTCTTGGTTTGAATTTACACAGAGACCAACTTATCTCACAGAAGTGCCTGCACCATTCATTCAGTCATTCACTTGTCAGATGACATGACTGAATCATATGGGTGCTTTAAGAGAATTCATCATTACTAAGATATTGAAATTTAAAACTTACAGTCAGGAAGGACCAACCTGTTCAGGAATATTACAGGCAACAATCCAAGCAAATCTTTAATGAATAGTTTTAGGCTAATTCTGAAGTAAAGCTACTGAAGTAGAAAAAAATGCTATTCTGACACATTAAATGCATATCTCAACAAAAAGCAGGACGTCTTTAAAATTTTAAATTGGTTATTAATATCTTTTGAAATAACTGATACTCTGAGAAAGTAAGCTAGAAGTCAACATATTCTGCAAAGGAGTACACAATTCACAACAAGCTGCTTAAGCTGGAATATTTATTCCAGTTTTCTTTGTTAGGAATTTTATTGATAAATGAGCAAACTGTAGTACAACCATTAGTTGATCTTAGAGGTGGGATTTTGATGAGAGACATAGCCAATCAAATACTGCTGATTTCAGAGACAGGAATAACACATATAACTAAAACATGACTGAATGCTTTAAAGGGCATATCAAGAAAGCTCGGAAAAGTATACTGAGAGGGACAAGATGAAATGGTAGAGTAAAGGATAAATGAAAGTCGAGAAAAGAAAAGAGAGAGTGGAGTCCAGGGAATAGTGGATAAAATAAAACCAGGACAAGTCAGAGATAGAGACAGAACAGAGAGTGGACATGTGAAGATTCTGATGGTAAAATAGGAAT
The DNA here is from genome assembly GCF_019279795.1 of Protopterus annectens. NCBI lineage: Eukaryota > Metazoa > Chordata > Ceratodontiformes > Protopteridae > Protopterus > Protopterus annectens. Next base: position 281,052,946 of record NC_056725.1, read on the forward strand.
GACTATATGTGTATGTGTGTGTGTGTGTGTGTGTGTGTGTGTGTGTGTGTGTGTGTGTGTGTGTGTGTGTGTGTAAAAGGAGTGGTGAATACATTTAGCCATGCATTTATACAGCTACATAGGGTTTCTATTCAGGTAACAAAATAACTTTTTATCATACTTTTCTTCTGTCTGGAATGTCAATGAAAGCTAAGATTTTTGCTTCATGTTTTTCATCTCTCTCATAAATGTGCTTTTGTTGTAACTACTGAGGACTAAATAATGGCACACATTTGAATTACAGACTTTTTACACTGCAGAAAATACAAATTAATGCAAGATATGATATGCTGACAATTTTCTAAGTTAATAACCACAGGTTTTGTAATATGTCCTTTTTTTGGTCTGTGTTTCTCCATTATTTTTCTTTTGTCTCTGATTCTTGAGCTAAGGAATTGAGATGTGTGAATTTATTCCTTAATCAGTATGCATTTGGAGCATGTTAAAACACAAGCTGTTTCATTTTAACTGATATCATTCCATTTAATATAGATAGTGTTTTGCTTTGCAGTTGCCTGGAACCTAGTACTCATATGTTGGTCAGTTCCTGATCATTACATTTTTTTCTGGCAAATCTTTTGGGAAGTGAAATCCTTAATAATATCAGACTGTTATGTTTATATGACCATGTCTCTTATAAACCTGGGGATAAAAAAAAGTCCAGTCAAAGTTGAAAGACAAAAAAAATACTCAGAGTGGCTGACAGAACAAAAGAAAGTTTTCAGGCTAAGAAGAGATATTTGCTGTAACAGCTTTGCTAAACTGTAGCAAGGAGCTATACCTGATATTTGTTCTTCATATCATACACACAGTTTCACTTATGCAGCCTTGATCATGAGCACAGCTGCTTAAGTGATTACTGAATCTGATGTAATATTTCTTGCTGATGTCTGACAGACGAAAGCACTCATTACTTTGAAGAAATCAGACAACTTAAAGCTCAAAGAAAGATTGCTTCATGTTTTCATTGCATTGAAAAACAAACAAATCTGTTAGGGGAACATATATAAAAAATAGAAAAAACGTACAATACGCTGGTTGCATAAGTGTGCACACCCTTAAACTAATACTTTGGTGTATGTGCACACCCTTAAACTAATACTTTGTTGAAGCACCTTTTGATTTAATTACAGCATTCAGTCTTCTTGGGAACACACCTGCCATCAATTAAAGATACTCTGATTAACCCCAAATAAAGTTCAACTGTCCTAGTAGGATTTTCCTAACATTTACTCAGTTTCCTGCTATAGCAAAAGCCATGGTTAGCAGAGACCTTACAAAGCATCAAAGGGATATCATTGTCAAAAGGTATCAGTCAGGAAAAGGGCACAAAAAAATGTCCACACTAGTAGTAATATTTGTTAAAATTGTATTTAACTTGTATCAAAAGAAAATTCTGTAAATCATGATAAAAATTATGATCTGACCAAAGAATACATATCTATCTAAACTGTTTTGTGTGTTTTAAAACAAAAAGGGAGAACTGTTTAGCATATATTTATATATATATCTATCTATCTATATATATATATATATATATATATATATATATATATATATAATCTATATATATATATATATGTATTTAGACACAGTCCATATACACTCTGGTTGTTAGAATATATATAGTAAATATAAACATTGAAATGCATGTACAATTTCTGTTTTCTAGCATATATACACACAAGGGTTACATTTTTCTTAGTTAGAAATATGCACGGTTCAGCATCCTACTGTGTGTGTAATGCAGAATGATTCAGTGCATGATACAAGCTTCAAGGAGAATTACAGATAAGAAACTCAGGTGCAGGTAGGATTGGAAACAAACAATTTCGTAACAGGAGCAACTCCCTAAAAGTTTAAGAATTCACCTTGAAAGAAAACAAAATGCAGCTTACCAATAGACTGTATGACATCAGGCAACTACCAAAGTACTGATTTTGAAAGTTCTAAACAGACTGCATTACATCAGGAAAATTCCAAAGACTGCTTTCATAAAAAAGAGTATACAAAAAGAACAGCGACTGAATGATGTTAGATCTGATTTTTGTTAGCTCTGGTGCACATAGAATCACATTTTTTTTCTGAGCTAAGTGGAGAGTATCATTCATACATACTTTGAAAAGCTAAACTTGGTACATTAAAAGCTGTAAACTGTGACAGATTTGTACATGTTGTCTGTTACATAGATGAGTTATTTTATTAGTAACTGCACAAAAGTTAATATATAGTGCTTAAAAGGTTAATAGTCTGCAAAGTTCAATGCATTAATCAGACTTTGGTTCCAGCAAGCAAGCAGCAATCATCATCATAATTAAATAACTTTTCAATATTAACATAATAAATAATAATAATAATAAAGGACAATACATTTCATATTTGCACCTGATAATTTTATTGCAATATAGTACAGAAACCATCTTTTATAAAAACTTGCATTTAAATGTGCATACATATCTTTTTTTCTCTGTATCTCTCTCTTTATATATATGTATATTTATATACATACATATATATATATATATATATATATATATATATATATATATATATACAGCTATATCTATCTATCCATATATATATATATATATATATATATATATATATATATATACATACATACACAGATTAAACTCAGGAATTGTGCACGATGACTCAAGTGCATCGGAAAAATACAAACAGTTCAAACAACCACCTCCAGCACTCAATAATAATAAAAATCCACAGACAGAAGCAGCGTGTGTGGATTTAATGGCAGACAAAAACACCCACAGACCGGTTTCGCAGCATGGCGTCATCAGTGTGTACCAGAAAATGGAAAACCATTATTTATAAAGACAAGAATTAAAGCAACATTATTAAATAAAAATAAATATAAAACAACAACATTAAATAAAAATAAAGAATCAGATTTATGTATAGAACTCCATAAAGCACAATTACAAAGATGTACCACCAAATAGCCAGTAAATACATTGCTATCAAAAACTAAATATTATATTACCTATCATAAGCCTGCAGTGTTCAAAATGGTAAATGAAAATTAATTACCAATGGTCATTAAGACCTGGTTTGAATAGTGCAGCCAAGTTAATTATCCACATATGTCCCTTACGCGTCAGAATATGTTTATGTAATACTGTGATGTCATCCCCCACTGCCATGTCTATACCAAAAAAACAAAATGTGCAGAATTATGTACTAAAACATGCTTATATAAAGCACTTTGTAAGCGTTTACAGTTAATATCACTTACATGTAGTGCTATACTTTGTTTAAGAGAATAAGACATTTGTCCCACATAAAAAGACCCACATTGGCAAACTGCCATATATACAACCTATTCACTAGAACAGGTGATCAAATGCCTTTTATTTAACCTTTGAGAGCACTCATATTTATATGGTGATACTATGGCCCCTTTTGAAAGCCTTGCTGCATTGGTCAAACACTACAATTTGCATTAGTATTAATTTTAATCAGTATAACTGGAAACCGTTATAAGAGCTTTAGCTGGCTTTTGATTCTTCTGGTGGTAATGCCTACATTATAGTCTTGGCAAAGGTAGCAGAGCTAGTAAATCTGTGTCAGCCTTCCCCGGGTGTGTGTGTGTGTGTGTGTGTGTGTGTGTGTGTGTGTGTGTGTGTGTGTAAATCAAATCTCTAAAGAGTATGTTTCACCTACTTGGAGCAGGGACACAGAGCACTGGTTTCAACTCTACAGCTGTGTCATTGGGGAGTCTTATTTGGGGCTTGGAGAGAGAGAGGGAAACCCAGCCCCCAGATCGAGAGTGTTCCCTGTGTTGTCATTGGTGCAGAGAGCTGCATCTAAAAATGCTATGTGGGTCTATTTTTGTTCCAAGTGAATGTCCCTCACCAGTATCAGTACTGAGGATTCATGCTCCTTGATTTCTGGCCAGGAACAGGGGTCACACATATTGGTAAGCAGTTGTGTGATTACTAACTGAACTTCTGTAGCTTGTAGGCAGTTGTCATTGAAGTTGTGTGTACTCTCAGCAGCCACAACATAAATATTCAGAGGTTCATTTTCACAACCATTTTATTTATTAATTGTTAGTTTAGTTTAGTCAGGGAAAGCAGGCAAAGATGTCAGCAGAGGATTATGGTAAGTGGACAAAGAACCATTTGGCCAAGGTGTGTGAAGCCAAAAAACTGGTGCATGCCAACCTGACTTAAGAAGAAATTATTTTGGCCTTAGTCACAGCTGTAGCACAGACTAGCAACCTGGAAGACGACCAGCCTGGTGATGGGGATTTGCAGCCCTCAGAAACAGGACAGTTCACCTTTTCCTCAGAGGAATTAGAAATCCATCAAGAGTTAAAGAGACTTGAACTGGCGGACAAATGTTTCAAATTAGAATCAGCAGAGAGACTGCAACATTTGGAGGCTGAAGAAAATGAGAGACTGTGGCAAGCAAAGCATATGGAATTAGAATTATCACAGACACTGCAGTGTTTGGAGGCCAAAGAAAATGAGAAACATTGTCACATGAGAGGGGGATGCTGACTCTTCGTCACAGTCATGTAGGCAATGGGGAAGGGAATAACTGAACTCCAGAAGAAATAAAGGTCAGTAAATTTCTTCCAAAGTTTGCAGAGGGTGATAATTTAGTTAGTTTTATTCATATATTTGAAGGAGTATGTAAAAAGTTTAATGTTGACAAAGGGAACTGGGTATGGTTCCTGAGCCCCTTACTTCATGGTAAGGCTATGACTGCTGTTTCAAATTGTCTGATAAGGACTGTTTAAGCTGTGATAAAGTAAAACAATGTTTATTGGAATGCTTTAAGTTAACAGCTGAAGCTTACAGAAAAATGTTTTGTGAGTATAGACTCAAAGAAGATGAAATTGTATGTGATTATATTGATGAGTTAATCACTTATTTTCATAGATAGGTGAGTGGGTGTCAGGTCACCAGTTTTGAAAGGCTGGCAAACCTTTTGGTGAGGGAACAATCCCTTAGAACTTTGTCTGAGGACATGATAAAATGGTTGGCAGACCGGGACTGTAACTGCAGATGAGCTGGGGAAAATGGGGATCTCTGCTTAGAAAGCAGGCCATCACTGCACAAGAAGGGGATACCAGTGCTGCACAAAGATATAAGGGAACCCATGGTGGACAGCCTCAATAACCCAACAGAGTCCACCAGAAACAGGAGAGGCCACTAGTTCAGGTACATGGCCAGGACCAAGGGTTAGATGCTTTAAATGTAACCAGTTGGACCATGTAACATACAGATGTCCACAGAGACAAGGTGGCAAACAAAAAGTGGGGGAGCCAGCAAATAGGAATAATGGTATGCCAGTGGTAAGTTGTCTGGAGACAACAGGGGTACCAGACTATCACCGGAGTATATATGCTATCTTAGTGGATGGAAAACAGGCCACTGTTAAGAGACACACAGTCTCTGACATAACCATTGTGAAGGCTGCAGTGGTTAAAGAGGAGCAGTACTTGCCTGGGCAGTCCACTTCAGTCAGACCTTTAGGAGGGACCCCATTCCAAATGCTTTTGGCTAGAATTTATCTTTCCTGGGAGGGTAGAAGAAGAAGCAAGCAAGTAGGTGTGTTTGAGGATATCCCTGCAGATGTCCTGACAGGGAATAATTTTAGTAATCTAGTACCTTGTGTGCATGCAGTTACATGCAGTCAGGCTTGGAGAAAGGCATGTGGGGCAGACCCAGACAGACACCGCACCTGAAGCCAGGGCTGGTGAGGTGGCTATTTCAGAGAGGGAGCTACCCAGTAGCCATGAGCCTGAAGGTAAGCCACAACTGATGGTATGTATTGATGTTCCCTTACACAGAGTGACTGCAAGGGCAGAGGTAAGTGGTAGTACCAAGGCTACTACAAGTCTACAGTGAGTCACCTCTGTCAAAGGATACCAGACTTCCTGTGGAAGGGGATCTGGGAAGGGTCACAAAGGTAGAGTTGTGACAGGTTCAGCTCTTGGACCCTACACTAAGAGGCTTGAGGGAGTTAGCTATGGAGTCACCTGATTCTCAAGGAAAGGGGGAATCTGTATACTGGGACTAAAGGTCTGCTGTACAGAGAGTGGACTCCTGAGGGAGGGCTAGAAGGTGAGGTAATACAGCAGTTGGTAGTGCCTAGAGCCTACCATCTGGCATTTCCTCCCATAGCCCATGATATTCCTTTTGCAGGTCATATGGGCATAAAGCATACCAAGAGACATATTATGCTGAACGTTTATTGGCATGGGATTGGGATTGCCAGTGATGTAACAGGGTACTGCAGGACCTGTGATCAATGTTAAAAAGTAAGCAAGGCAGAAGACAAGGCAAAAGCTCCTTTGATGCCTTTGCCTGTGATGGAAGAGCCTTTCAGTATCCCAGGTTCCACAGGGAAGAAGTATATTCTGGTGGTAGTAGATAGCCTCTATAAATAGCGGCCTTGCAGAGTTCATTCTCTGACAGTGTAAATAACCTTTATGTATCCATCTAATAACTATGAATACCACCAGCAATTCCTACTGATAAACTGAACAGTACATTCCTATATATTATTACGACAGCACCTTTGCTAGAATCGCTACATCTGTGTTGCTGAGTGATACAGATCTGTGCGTCCCTGTCCATTACTGGATGCCCCTCCAAAAAAACATTCCATGTTAAGAACTTTATTTGATATTCTTTCCTTCTCACTTCTCTGTTAGGAACTTCCTTTCCCTTCATTGAGTGGATGGTTCTCCTCTCCTTCCCCCTTTACATCTTTATCTTTAGGGACCCCTTTTGCTTATACCTAGTGAAAATGGGATGCCTCTTTTGTCTTTCCTCCCAGTTTGGGTGGTCACCATGCTCCTCTTACTAACTCACTGTTTTGTCAGTCCTTATTGTTTGACTTCACTATGCTCAGCACTCACTGCCTTGTGTTATACACCCTTGTCTTATTATTATGTACTCCTGTTTTTATCATCTCTTTGACCCTTGTTGATAGATTTACTGCTTATGTTAAATTTCCTATGACATTTACCCAGTGTTTACATTCATCTCAGTATCCCCATTTGTCCTTTCTCTGTTGCTGTTTTCTGTCCCTTTATTATTTACCTTATCTGAAACATATGCTGATTTTGTACTTATACTCTCCCACCTGTATTCAGCATCACTACTTTCTTATATATGCCCCCACTCTCTGTTTTCTCAGCTACACTGATTGATTAATAAAAGTATTCATTTCCTACATTATTTGCATGTGTGTGTGTGTGTGTGTGTGTGTGTGTGTGTGTTTGTGTGTGTATACTACCATACTGACTGCAATAAAGGAGGCCCAGACAGTATAAACTTTGCTCTGCATTTCACTAGCTTTTTTCTACTTAATATTATTGTTCCAGTTTTATGTACCTCCCCAAGTTCCAGACTACATTTGCTCATTTCCCTGTCCTGACAGTTATAAACTTTAATGTCCTTTCTCCATAGGCACCGGAAGTTGTTGAAGACTGGGGGGGGGGGGTGGTGAGAGGGGCACTTAGTGATCTAAAAAGGGCAATTTTTTATAACTATTTACTACCACAGCATAGGTTCACTTGGAGAAAGTTTTAAGCTTAACCAATACCCTTTTAGTGCTTGGATTAACATTTTCTGATTGGTCTTACCTATCCCATGGCTGATAATTGTATATTAGCCCTAGTGAGAATAACTGTGATCATACCATAGATAATTTGATGGGACCCAGGTAAGGGATGCAGCATTTAGGAACTTCCTCTATCCATTAGTGGCATGAGGGGCAATCCTGGAGTACATTTTCTGTTACCCATCCTTAGATCCAAGTTGCATTTGAATATGGACAGATGAGCTTTGTTTTATTTTTATGGATAGTCTGTTCTGGAACAGTGGTAGCCTCTGTGATATATATCCATCTCTCCACAACATTCAGTTTAGATACCTGGACTGAGTATTTCTGATGCCATTTGTCTTGCTGATGTTCAGTAGGTCCATTTGTATTAGGTCAGAAGATGCCTTGTGTGGCAGACATGTCACCTCTAAGCACTCTCACTCTGTATGATACTGAGTATAGTAATAAATCTTTGAGGTAGTCCATGCAAGACCTACTGTTTAGGACTTGAATCCTTTTAGTAGAGTATCTCTGAAGGTATTCCAATTGTTGCATGGGGCTGGACAGATACATGCCAAAGTGGGCACTATACAAAATGATTGACCAAATGAGAAATTTGTAAAGTGGGACAACAACATCTCTAGCTCTAGTCACAATCAATTTGTTTATAAGCTGTGCAATATAGAAAGACTTTCTTATAACTTTGGGCAAATGTTGGTCAAAGTTACGTCACTGTACACACAAGTTCCCAAATGCCAAACAATTGGGTCAGTTCTCAGAGGGCATTGTCATGATTTTCACACCAGTTATTTTTTGGGACAAACCTTCCTGCATGATGGTTAATTCATTTGAGGATTCAATAATTGCTCCTAGCTTGCAATCATCTCAAACTTGGCTAGCCAAAGCCCTTTGGTATTTCCTTCTACTTTTGAGACGTATATGCCAAACAGAAAAAGTCTCAGCACCGAACACTGGGGGACTCCATTGGTGACTGGTCTCTTCCCTGTTTTGATCTCCTGCATCCTGTGAGCAAGTTGGCAATTCAGCTAGTGATGCAAGTGTTTGTTCCTACATTATTCTTCTTTTGTACTACACCTGAGTAGGGGATTGTGTCAAAAGGCTTGGCCAGGTCAAGATAATGTGGTGTGAACTGTTTTACCTTCATCCATTGCTTTGGTAACAAGAGTAAAGCTCAAAATTTACCCATGATTTTGAGCCTTTCACACTTTCCTCTGGACTGTTTCAAACACATTTGCATAAATAACACACACACACACACACACACACACACACACACACACACACACACACACACACACACACACACACCAGTTTCCAGCCTACATAAATAATGCACACACCACTTTCCAGCCTGTATAAATAACACGCACCAATACTTTCCAGCCTGCTGCATAAATAAACATAAACGGAGCACTTTCCAGCCTGCATAATTACTGTCATGCAGCAACCAACATCTGCAGCATTAGTACCAATGACAGAGACAGAAAACACAACTCTCAGTTGTTTAAATGGCATGATAAATTGGTTAGCCATGTCAGTACTATGACCTTTAGTTTTCATTTCTTGAAACTGTCTATAATCTAAAGTATCTACCACAGATGTTTCATTTATTAATTGTAAATATATATTTTACGTCAAACTTTTCTCCCGCCTCTGATGAAAATGGAACTTGTGCCCAGTCAGACTTTCCCAGCAAACAAAAGACAATAAATTAATCAAGTTTATATAGTAGACTGCATTTCTAACATTTAACAAAACCATTTACTTCAAGTCATATCAGCCAAATCAACACTTTAGCCTATATTGTGATCCTAATAGTAAAAAGACGGTGTATTTTTGGCATATTTAACTCTGATTTTCAGTCAATATAAAATATTCGGCTTTGGTTAATGACTGTGCCAGCACATCCAGTCTTTCTGTTAAAGAATACCAGATTTCCTTCAACCCCGGATCACATTTTTAGCAGAAATCTTGTTGCCTGTGTTGTTTTCTACCTGCTTGACAAGGTTTTGCATTTTTCTGCTGTAAGTAGTTTTAACTACCAAATAAAGGTGTCTATCATATTGAAAGAAAGTTTGTAAAAGTAGACAAAAAAAATACCCAAGTAATTGCTGTTGTAAGCAAGTTCATGTATAAATTAACATAAACAAAGCACTTTCCAGCCTGCTGCATACATAAACGGAGCACTTTCCAGCCTGCTACATAAACAAACATAAATGGAGCACTTTCCAGCCTGCTGCATAAACAAACAAATGGAGCAGTTTCCAGCCTGCTGCATAAACAAACAAACGGAGCACTTTCCAGCCTGCTACATAAACAAACATAAATGGAGCACTTTCCAGCCTGATGCATAAACAAACAAATGGAGCACTTTCCAGCCTGCTGCATAAACAAACAAACGGAGCACTTTCCAGCCTGCTACATAAACATACATAAATGGAGCACTTTCTAGCCTGCCACATAAACAAATAAACGGTTCCAGCCTGCATAAGTAAACATAAATGGAGCACTTTCCAGCCTGCTGCATAATAAACATAAATGGAGCACTTTCCATTTTGTATAACTACATAAATAAATAGAGCACTTCTCCTTATCGTGGGTGATGTGATCAGGAACATTTTCCGCTCACTTTTGTCTTTAAATCCATGTTAGCGTGCAATGCATGCATGAGTCTTCCTTAAAGAAAAATGCACGCATGGGTTCTCCTTAAAGAAAAACTACATGGTCTTGCTGTAAAAGTGAGGGGGGGGGGTGGCCACCCCCTCTCCCTCTCCCTCTCCCTCACTCTATGGTTCCAGCGCCTGCGCCTCTCTCTTTTCTGTGTCTCTACAATACTTGCAAATGTGTTATAGATAGTTGTTTACTGCTTACTGACTTTACCATTAAAGTAATAATGTAGTAAGACACACTGCTATGTGATGACCCACCTTTTATTTCCATTACTTAGTTTTCCTCTTTTGTGATATGTGTTATCAGATTCCGATTTGCATGTACCATATTTTACTATCCACTTATCTCATTCAGTTATTTGTTTTTAATTGAGGCCCTCTAACTAGGAAACTGTGTCTTCCTCCTAGCCATTTGCAGGTGTACATTGTTGCATATTCACTTAATCTGTCATACCTCATCCCCCATTTAACAGACTTTGAAGCCAGAAACATTGTTTATAAAATGCTATACATTTTTATGTATTTTTTAATGAATTTATTTCCTGCATGTTTGGATTAGATATTAAACTATTTTTCTTGTAGATGATTTGTATATCTGTCTGAGTGTCTTCTTTTGACTTATAGCCACCATATTCTTTGGTTGTGATTTATGTAGTTCACTTCTTCTTTCCCTCAGTGAAGTCTGATCAGAAACCTATTCATCATTCAGGATTACCATCTCCTGGCAAGTTCAGCCAGGTGTGCTTATGTTTGCTGCCTGCACTCTGCTTGCTTCTGTTTCATTGTGAGTCCCTGTGTATTACTGCTGTTTCTAGGCTTTCTGCAATGTCTCTTCTACCACTATTTGCCCTTTCTGACCGTCACCACTGTCACTCTGTCTCATCCCATTTATTTAATTTCATTTTTGACTCTGTCCTCTACCAGTTTTGCTTTTCCATTTAAATCATGTTTTTCTTGTTCCTTTTTCTATGCATAGGGCATTTTCTTCCATTTTTAGCTTTCTGTTGAGTACGATGGCAAATGTGTTTGACTGGTTTTCTGCATTGTTTTCTCAGACTGTTTCATCTCCTCTGCCTCCCCTTCCTTCTTCATTTGCGTTGTACTGCTACTAATCATCCATACCCACGGAATGAACCACATTACATCTTCCAATGGTATACATGGGATCTTTCTGCCAGACAGTGGTTCTGTCTAAAAATACAAAACTAGCATAATTGCTCTGTCAGCTTGTGTTACTCTTACTTCCTGTGAAGCTCTGTCATGTATCTGAGTATTATTATTGTTCTGTTCTCTTTAGAGTGTATGCTTCTTTTACCTTTAGGAAACATTCTGCAACTGACCCGTTAAGTAACTATATGTTTTAATAAGATGCCACTAGAAAAGTACCTTAAGAATGGAGAACCACGAGGTGTAACCAATTAAAGCAGTTTATTGCCCAATCCACAAACTGAACTCACGCACAAGAACTATACACATAAACGCACTTGTAAAATTAGCGTATTCGTCTCTCCCATAAAGACTTCATCAGATGACCACATTAATCATGTTCACCATTTATATGCCATCATTAATAAAAAAAGACCAATCAAACCAAATTAAAACATGATTGAATACTTGTTAAGCCAATCACTCCCATTCATTTTCCCAGTCAACAGCATGTTAAAAATGTAAAACTAAGTCATATAATGCACTCTGTTACATTACAGTAAATGAATTTGTTAAAAACATCATTCTAAAACATAAATGTGTTAAATTACATTGCCAAAATCACTTCCAAGATAAAATCCAATCATAAATATGTGTTAAAACTCATAAAAAATGTATTTTACTTAGTTATATACCTTAAACAAGAATATTGTTATACCCTCTAGTGGCCTTAATGGAAATTGCATTTCAAGCAGGCTTATAATTTAGCAGATCTCAACTTTAATAAAGGAATTATGGATATATAATCATTTAGACCAGGGGGGTTTGATGCTTCTAAGGAGACTTACCACCAGAGTTCTCTGAACTCAATTTTCTCCTCCCATAGCCCACCTCTGATTTCCTTTTTCACCTGTTCAAAAACAAAAAAGATGAAATCTGCTTTCAAGCATACCTTTATGTGTTTATATAAAGTGTTAGTTTCCTTTTTATTCAAAATATCATATTTATGTTTGTAGATCCTTCTCTTCAGCCTACATTCCATTTTGCCAATGTAGACGGATCTACATTCCACACACAAAGCAAGGTACACTACCCCCATAGATTCACAATTAAAATAGTCTGAGCCTTTTACCCATCTATTTCTACCCTCAATGAAAATCTTATCTGTGTTCGCTATATTTCCACATTGTGAACAGTGGCCACACTTATATGTCCCTATCCTTCTCCTATTCACTACCATGTTCTTGCCATCATTTTCAAGGATGTGCTTCAAGCTTTGTGAATTTTTATAAACCACTTTTAAAGGGTCCTTAGGTAGCTTGTCCAAATCTGAAATAGTTACAAACATATGCCATTCAGAGTTAATAATTCTCATTGTAAGTCCATTTAGGGCATTATATTCCAATATAATAGCTTCACCATAATTAACCTCTTGGCTACCTACTGTATTGTTTTGACCTTGTTCATTTTGTCTTAGAATAGGTTTAAAATTATTTTGCCTACCAGCTGTTACTTCTGCCTTGACCCCCTTCACTAAGTCCACGGGGTAACCCCTTTCCAGAAAAAAATCCTTCCAACAATTCACATTCTTTCTGAAAATCCTCATTTGAGGTAGTCATTCGGCTCCCTCGGACATATTGACCCTTAACTATATTCCTTTTAAAGTGTGGAGGATGCGCACTTCTATAATGAAGGAAGGAGTTACAAAAAGTGGGCTTTCTAAAAATCTTAGTTTCAAAACTACCACTGGATTTATATACATCAACATCTAGGTACTGCAACTGCTCATTTGAAAGGGTATAAGTAAAACCAAAAAGTTAGTAGTATTCTTCATATAGCCCATAAATTCATCAAGTTTTTCTCTAGTCCCTCTCCAAAAAATCACTATGTCATCTAAAAATCTCTTATAGAGGGTCCAATATGCTGCATATTCAGAATTTAATATGTGTTTCTCCCCCCATTTATCTAATACAAGGTTGGTGTAAGTTGCGGCACAGGCTGCTCCCATCGCCACTTCTTGTATTTGCTGGTAGAAATCTATAAATATGTTTTAATAAGCACACCGATGGCACTATTGCTCGGTTGTTTTGTTCCATCTGTAAGGAATCTGTGTTTTCTGCAGGGACTGATGAGGTGGGTGATCTAGCTTATGGATCACATTGAAATACAGGAAGTGTTTTGGCTAGAATTGGGGTCTCAGTCTGGCACCCTGACACCAGGATGTTTTCTCTCTTGTCTTTGTTCTCCAGAAGGCCTAGTTTATGTATACTTTTGCTTGTTTCTACATCATCATAATTTCCTTTAAAATATGCCTGCACTCTTTCCATTGCCACGATTCATCTCTGTGCTATTTGTTGGTGTTCTACATTAATATCTTTTAACTATTCATTTTAGGAGATCCATGCCCTTAGCAAAATCTGTGAGAACTAATAGCATCTTCTGAATATTTAATCTATTAATTTACTGCTGAGATGTTTCTTTTTCATTTATGGCAGGGTTATCTGGCTTCCCAACATTTTTTTTTTCTGTCGTTAGTGGTAAAAATTTCTCCTTTTTTGCCCCTTAACATGGAGAAATAAACTCAAGCAGCAATCTTACAGGAAACCCATGCTGTTTCTTTATTTACATATGCTCTTCTTCATGTTTTAGTTATTACACTAGTTGACACATCCTATTTTTTAGGGTTGCATATGTTTTTAGTACTTAGCATGGATTATTATTATTATTGTATGTTATTGTTCTGCCAGCTAGATAATTCATGTTAAGTTTGTCAGAAAGTCACTCCCTGACTAAAATTCCTTCATCAATGGAAAATAAATGGATAACTCTTAAAATATCTGTCTTTCCACTTGACATTTAGGCATTTGCTAACTCATACATTAACAAATTCTAAACCATGTGATTACAAATTACAGTTTATTTCTTAACTTCTTGAGTAAACTCAAATAGGGCTAATGGAGACTCTTAAGGAATGAAGGTTTAAAGACCCTCAAACTATCACATAGGTGAAAGGTATATATTTTCAATGCACCCTTGTCTAAATATAGTAATATTAACCACACAGACCATGGATTCCTTCAGAAAACTGCATGATGTATACTGCCAAAGCATTTTGCCAAATTTATGTACATGTCAATATCAAACAGCCCTTCATTTTATATGTTTCCTGGATATACAAAAAAAGGAAAATCAAAACTGTATATGAATAACCAGTGCACTGAATAAGATCTGTAAAGCCATAACTGCTAAAATCTAATGTTAACCAGTCTTTAATATGACCTTTCAGCACTAACTTACATATTAAATTAATAGTGCAGTACTTTTTCTGTGCATATTTTACCTCCTTCAGTTTTCTATATGTGTGGAGATAATTATGATCTTCCTACAAATGTCAGTAATTTCCTTTGAATTTAATGAATGATTAAACTTACCTCTCAAGGGTTCAGCTTCATTGTTCATGTAGTTCTTTAGTGGTTATAATTAATTGCATCTGCACATATACTTTTCTTCTGAATTCAGCTTTCTCTGTACTTATTTACATAGTCTGCCTTTATGGAGAGGGTGACTGTTCGTTATCTTAAGTAGAAGTCACACTTCAGTTATAGTGCAACTTATTAATTACTAGTTATTGATTATTAATTACTAGTTATTGATTATTACAGATGTGGTATGAAGTACAATCTTCATTTTATTTTTCATTTGCAATCAGACTTTCATGTTATCCATGGCTCCTGGTAAACCTTATTACATATTTCAGATTTTTCAGGAATATGTTTAAAAAATTGTTTATAATCTTTGATAAAAAGGTTTACCTGCTGTCTCTTTTTTCTCTTAAACATTTATTCTCAATTTGCACTTTTAAGACATAAATACACAGGTTTGCCTTTTACATTGTAAATATGTTTTTTTTATGTTAATAAAGTTATATTGTGCAACAACAGTGATCTGTCTTTTTTAACTAAAAATCATGTACTTTCCTTCTTTTTGTGTGTTTGTGTTCTGGTTCCCAGTGTTTTCTTTAGAATCCACTTTTCCACACTTTTTGTGTAATAGCCAATTGCAGACATCACTCTCCTCCTCTCTAGGGTATTGTTTATTCTGATCACAGATGTTCTAACACAATAACATTAAATTAAAATGATATCAACTGCTGTTGGTTTAATAATGCCACATTGCAAACCTTGTAAAATATAACTTATTACATTATATTCTGCAGATTACTTTCATTTGTTAACCACTCAAAAACATACCATGAATGATTGTAAAAAGTGGTGCATTCATTTAATGTTCAGTATCACTCTTTCTTAATATTTTGATTGAATTTTGTTAATACTTCCTTTTTATTCTAACTACATTTTCTAAACAAATAAAGTTTTCTTTGTCTGTCCCTAAATCCACCCATCTATCCATCTATCAATAAGCTCTTAATGAAGTTTAGGTGTACACTGACTATAGTTTATCCAAAAAATGTGCAGCAAGATCAACCTGATCAGAGTTTTTTTTTTTTTTTTGGGGGGGGGGCTTATGAGAGTGGAGATGAATTTCACTCACATATTGGAAGAACATGCAAACTTCAAGCAGACTGCTAACAGACTGAGTACTGAACCATGGTCACTAAAGCCATGACGTAACAATAACCCTATTATTCCAAATGAAAGTATAGGCTTATTCTCTACTCACCCATGTAGTCCATCATTTCACATTCATAGACAGTGCTATCTACTTGCCAGTGAAGCAGTGCTCAGACGTTTTACTTACTATCGTCAGAATTCTCATATTTCCCATTTCATCCTATCTCTCTCCTTCAATCTGCATGACATAATCACGTCACAGTTCCTTTTGTCACAAACTAATAGCACACAGTTTGTCTAAAGACTCCCAAACTCCCTCATTGACTCAGACTATGTCTTCTCCCTTTTAGGTACAAAATTATTGAATTAGATGCCTCCTGAAATTTGAAGCCCACATACTTTCCTTGAATTCTGATATAATTTTTTAAAATTATTTATTTATTTGACATTTGTTGACCGGGAAAGTCTGACTGAGCTTGTGCCATTTTTCAGCAGAGGCCCGGGGTAAAAAGATCCTCAAAGTACTGCTTACACCATAAAAATGTTTACAAACAGTACAGTATACATGAGGTAATATAAACATGCATTATAATGCTTGGGTTCCCACTTGTAGCATGAGAGTTTAAATGGTGTTATTTACAAAAAAGGCAATAAAACAATATGTTAAAGTCATTCATATATCGCCAGTACATAAGGACTTCACCATTTAGAAGTAATGACAACTCATACTTTTAAGTTATGAGTACAGAAAGTACTGTATATCAAATATTAGTTTTTACAGGCAACAGCATGTACATCAGTAATCAGAAGCAGAGGGGAAGTTGATAGAGAGAGTAGGTAGTAGGTGAAAGAAAAAGGTAAAGTGTCAAAAGCAAAAACAGGGGTGGCAATGTGTAAAAGAGGGAAAATTACAGATTTTTTTAAATGTATAAATAACAGAGGAGTAGTAGTAGTAATTATACTCAAGTGAAATCTGAGAAAGGGGAGTAAGCAAAGCGGGAAAAGAAAAAAGGAGGGAGGTAAATATGAGTAGTGGAGAAATTTAGTGAAAAAGGTATTATGAGTTAGAGTTATGTGGCTAGAATTATGTATGAATTGAGAAGGGGCTGTATGCAAAGGGGGTCTGTAATAACATTTCTTAAAGAGATTGTTGTACACTTTTGAGTGAGAAACAGTGCTTATCTATCAGAAGACTAAACCCCTACCCTCAAGATGCTTCCCTGACTACTCATAAGTAAATGATCTTAATGTTGTATCACCAGACTCCTCCTTCTGTCAAGATGTTATCAGCCCCAGTCTCTTCTGCACTCCCTTTACCCCACATGTGCCATCCACTTTCCCTCCTTTTCGCAGATTCCACACTTACTCTTACCATATAACCTATAAGTATCATCTTGAGCCTTGTATTTTTCTACTGTAAATCTACTTCTAAATCACCTGCATGTCCTTTATACTTGACTTAATCTGTCTTCCAGCAACTTTTAGAATTCTTATTCTATGTTTATATAAAATGTTATTCTGTTCTCAACTGATAATGTATGCTCCTTCATAATGATCTCTGCTGCAGTAGCCTTAGATATATGGGTTATATCCTGAGAAGGATATAAAAACTCGACAGCTTTTAAAGCATCCAGGCACTTTCCACCAGCCCAAACCATCAGTCAGTGTGAGATTAACTGACTAGAAGACAAGTTTGGAAGCAAAACCCTTCACAGCTTTACTGCCGCTGGAAAATATGCTCCTCTGAGGCTTCAGGTGATTGATGGTTGACTTGTACTCTTCCTTTGCTAGGCAAAAAAAACCTTCTGTTTTCTTATGTTTACTTTTAATATTCATTAAAATTATTTTAAAGCTACAAGTGTGGTGTTTTAATGGACTGTCTCAAGACAGTAATGCACTTTTAAAGACAGCATTTGTTTTTTTTTTGTCTGTTTTAATGTAGTGTAAACTAACTAATAACATATTTTCTGTTGAGAAATTGTGTTTAATTTTCCACTGTGAGGCTGCCATTGTGTTGGAAAGTGCTTTTTACTGTGTTTTTTTCTGTCAAGAAGTAACTTACTGGAATTTGCTGTTTGTCTTTCCAGGGAAAGAGGCATCATTTTCGGCTTGACAATGGAACAGCTTGTCAGTCCCATGGTTGGTCCTTCTTCAAGCCACAAAAAGAAAAAGTTATGCAAACAGCTTTTGCCACCACAGCAGACTAGCAAGTTGCCTCAGCTGCAGGTGGGTGACTGCTGTGGTGATTTGGTTTACCTCAAACCACTCATCTTTTACCTCAAATCCCTCTGGTGTAGCACCTACAGCAATATTCCCTACAGATGGTGGAATCCCCTCGGTGGGAAAGGGAGAGCCACTGTTGTCGGTCCTGGGAGAGGGAACAGAGAAGGTTTCCCTGTTATGTCAGTCTGCTGTGCCCACTCCTGGGGAAGCAGTGACTGCAGTTAGTAACACTGTTAGCCCCATTTACTCTGTCAAAAAAGAAAAAAAAGAGAAAGAAAACTGACCATGTATCTACTCCAGCTCTAATTTCTTTCAATGAGAGTAGTTTACTGGGCTTAATTTAGGCTATTGATCCTTCTTGTAAGTAGTTTCTGGAAACTAAACTTGGTGGCTTTAGAGCTGCCTTCCTCTCCTATAAATCTGAATTTGGACACTCCTACCACTCCCATCTCATCAGCTCATTCTACTGAGCACTGAGAGATCAGCTAGGAAACCCCTCCCCCTTAGTCTCTTAATCTTGAATTCTCTTCTGTTTCCTACCTTCCCACTTACTAAAAATGCACCTTTATAGCTGCTTTTTACTGTATTTGTGCTTATTCCTACTTTATTCAGCTTTTTGCTGTATGTTCTTAAAGTGTTCAATTGCTTTTAATCTGCTTCATTTAATACTGATTGTTAGCAGCCTGATTACATTGCAACTGTTTTTCTAAGTCTCTTAGTTCTGACTTAAGCAGTTGGGATTCAAACTACTTATCTTACAAAAGGAAGGTTTGTGGTCTACACTTCTGTGCCAGGTGAGGTAACTTACACCCTACTGAGTTGGGAATTGCTGGCTGAAGACTTATTGTGTCGGTTATTCTAAAAGTGTCTTAGTTCTGGTTTCAGCAGTCAAGCTCCAGACCAGTTATTTTACAATAAGATGGTTTATGGTTTACACTCTTGTGGGAGGAGAGGGTAGCCTATACCCTTCTGAGCTGACAATTGCTGGTTGAAGTGTCTTAGTTGTGGTTTAAGCACTTGGGCTCCAAACCATTATTTTACAGTAAGAATGTTTGCAGCCTACTGTCTTGTGGGAGGAGAGGGTAGCCTCCACTCTTCTGAGCTGGGAATTGCTGGTGAAGGCTTATTCTGCTTATTATTTTAAGTGTGGTTGTTCTGGTTTAAGCACTTGGGCCCCATAACACTTATTTTCAATTAGGAAGGTTTGTGGTCTACACTCTTGTGGCATAACTGTCTAGTATCTAGTCTGTGCATAGCTGAGTATTGCTCATCAAGTTCCTTGTCTTATTGACATATTCAATATTTAAATTTCCCTTTACCTTCCCTAGTAGATGAGTAGCCATGGATATGCACTTCCCAACTCTCTCTGTGGCTAGTCTAGTTGAAATGGGTATTCTGAGGCATAGCAGCAATTGCCTCATGTACACTGACAACCCCCTATTTGAGAGGTGTAAATACATTTTAATGCTGCAGGTAAAACTCTCTCATACAACTGAAACTAATCCTACAGAGGTTGTCAGTGACACTTGCACCATGCCTACTGCACAGGGTAAAGACCCTACACATAAAACTACTTATGCTGAGGCACTTACAGGTAACCTTCCTAAAACACTAAGATCTCCTGCACAGTACAATCAAAAAAAGGTCCTCAGCTATCACTTAAACACTCAGTTAAAACACCACCCACAGCTACACATATTAACACTGTATCCAATGCCAATGCCAATGCTGCTAAGCCCTTAAGACAAACCAGTGCACGGCCAAATTTCCTGGTCATTTGTGATTCTATAGTGAGGCACACTGATATACTTTTCATCAGACTGAGTAAGGAGAGAGTCAGTGTAAGCTACCTTTCACACAGGCATTCAGGTAATTGAACCACAGATACCAGTATGACTCTGTCATAGTCCATGTGGGTGTTAATGACCTGAGATGTACCTCTTTTGACTATATGAAGTGAGACATGATCAAGCTCACTGATTATGTGTCTCAGGCAGGTATGAGCCAAGCACTGAGCAGCATACTACCTTCTACAAGGATGATGCTACATTACCAACAGAAAATGATTGATTTTAGCAACTGGTTTAGCTTCTGATGTCAGTCCAAGGGGGTACAATATCTGATGGCCTGGAAGGACATGGTTTACAGACCATGCTGCTTTGCCAAGGATGGTCTGCTCTTATATACTGTAGGTTTATGGATATTGGAAAAGACCTTTCCACCCCCACAGTGCCTTTTTAGGTAATGCCAAACTAATAAATGTCCCAACTTAAATGAACCTATGAAGGAGTGTCTGAAAGGGGTGTTGTTCAGTGCTATAAGCCTTAACAAGAAACTCTACACCCTGCAATGTTTCCTCTCCCTGAAGATTGTAGACATATGTGTAGTAATGGAGACATGGTTTAAAGTTACAGAGTGCACCCCAACAATGTAAAGTTAGAATGCCTTTCACACCTTTAGTCCAGCTACTTCATAGGAGGGAACTAAAGGTGGAGGAGTCTGTCTATTTTAAAACCAGCTTCACATCCACACTAGTTAAATTGTATGACCCACTGGAACTCAGATATGTACAACTCACCATAAATAGGGTCTTGCACCATATCCTTGTAACCTATAGGTCTCCCTCCATGTCTCAAGAAATCCAGTCCTACCTATCTCAATGTATATATTCATGGGGGATCTAAATTACACCTCTATAGATTGGGAATCCTACACCACTTCTAATGCACAACCCCAGCAGTTCCTAAACGTTGTTAATATGAACATCTTTGAATACCAGGTCCACACTCCTATCAGGGTACAGGCATCCTTGACCCTGTACTCATGAACATGGGGGGGGGGCTGATGGTCCTCACCCAGTATAATGTCTTTGCTCGTCAGGTCTAACCATAAGGTAGCATTATCTGAAGTAAAATTTAAATACAGGGAGCCAGTGAAACTAAAAACCTTTAGGAACTATTTCATGGCTAGCCTCTCCCTACTAAGTGACACCTTGGCAAAATTACAAGCACCTGCAAATCCAGTAAACACCATAACATATGCTGAGCTATTTACAAAATCTCTGTACAGCTATACTGATAGCTGTGTATTGTGAGCTGTGCCCACTCATATTAAGAATAAGACAAACTCAAAATACAAGCCACCCTGGTGGAATCGCAATATCAGTCAGTTATGCAACAAAAGAAAAAAATCTTGGCCAAGTGTAGGAGGAACAAAGCCATACATACTAAAAGCCCCCTGACCAATATAAATAAGCAGCTAAGAGGGTTAATCAATATTTCAAAGGCTAAATTTAAAGAAAAAATAACTTCTCAGGCAAAGGACAACCACAAAGGTTCTTACAGCTATGTCCATAACCTCAGAGCAAATATATAACAATGCACAAAACTCATAGTAAATGGCATCACCCACACTGAACGGGAGGCTATTACCAATTTTTGACTGACAGATTCATCTTAAATTTCTCCCCTCACATGTCCCCTGATAGTCCAAAGGAAATAATGTATACCACAATACCCTCAACCATTACAAGGGAAGAAGCCATCAATGCATTTTCCAGGCCAGAAACACTGCATTGATGGGCCCTGATAACATCCTGGGCTGTTTAATAAAAAGCATGAAACATGACCTCTCTGAACCACTTGAATCAATTTTCAACTGGAGCCCACAGTCAGGTTTTGTGCCCTAGGGATGGAAGACAGCTACAGTCATTCCCCTACACAAAGGAGGTCCAGACACTGATCTGTGTAACTACAGGGCCATAAGTTTTACCAGCCTCATATGTAAGGCCATGGAAATAATCTTCATGCACATGATAAATGAGGACATAGGTAACATGAAACACTAGCTCCATCACAATTTGGCTTTGTAAAGGAGGGTCATGCTTATCAAATCTGGTGGACTATTTTTAGAAGGTCACCAAAAATATCGGATGAAGGTAAGACTATGCACACAGCTTAAGTCAACCTGGCCATGGTTTTTGATACAATACTCATATCCAGACATTATAGACTAGCTCACTAATTTAGCTATAAACCCTTTTTATCACCCACTGGATAGCCAACTGGATCACTGATAGGTCCCAGCAAGGCAAAATAGTTGAGGCCACTTCCACAAAGGAGCCAGTCACCAATGGAGTCCCTTAGGGTTAGGTACTGGGCACGCACCTTTTTTGCATCTATTCCTCTGAAAGAGAAGCAAACTCTGAATGTTTGTGGCTGACTAAGTTTGCAAATGATTGCAAGCTAGGGATTATCACTGACTTCCCAGAAAACACTAGCATTCTTCAGGAAGACCTATCTCTGATTAATAAATAGAGCCACAGCCATTGCCTTACAGTCAGTGCTAAGAAATGCAAAACTGTAGCCTTTGGGAAGCCAGCTATCCCAGCTAATTATCATGTTGATAATATTTCCAGGGATTTGGGTATGAATATAGAAGAAGAAGACTAAACAAAAGGAATTGAAAGGAAATAGATGCTGGAAGACACCGAAATACATGCACTGGTAGTGAGAATAAAGATATTCTTGTAGTTTCAGGAGAAAAGATGGAAAAGAATCACAGCAGCTGAATGAGAGGAAACAGAAATGTATAAGGACACTCAAGACATGGAATGGAGTAGTAGTAGTGACTGACACTGAAAAAGAACAAGACTATGTGAAGTGTAAAAGAGAGAGAAGCAAGAGGAGGAGGAGGTACAGGTGTATTAACCTTAGATTTGACAAATTATTAGACAAAGAATGCAAGTTGTTTGATGAAAATGCCATTATGGTGGATGTAGAACAACAATAATAGGGTCACAAAGGAAGGGTAAAGCAGGCATAGTTGGATACAAACAGAACTAAGAATATTCAGAAGAAAATCAAGGAGAGATCGGGGACTATTTCATTTGTGTGAGAAGAAAAGTGAATGCTCATCAATAAGCCTAAAGAAGACAATAGTACTACCAAACACCAAGATGGATATCATCGACAGATTCCAGCATGCAAATCACTGGATATTTCATGGCGAGTAATACTGATTGTGAACAGCTGCATGATCGGTAATAATCCCAAATGACACATTGCAAATGAAGTCCACCACCTCAGACATATTTTATCAAATGCCTCTAGACTGCCAGCTGTGCCACTATGGTTGGTGCAGCCATTATTAGGGGCTGCACATTGACAGATATCCAGATAGTGGACAATGCAACAGAAAGCAGCAGCATCATGTACCTTCCTTAGCACTGAACTGGGACATATTGATAGTGGAAGATGTCACGCTGTAGCCACTTTCAAGGTCCATTGAGGTCAACTCCATTTGCATTTTTGCATGCATTGCCGCTGCATTTTGTGTGCTAGTTACTCACTGGGAGATGTCCAGTGACCTGGACTCCAAAGTCTGGTCAGGAAAAAAGGAGCATTTGGATCTGTTTTCTTAATCACTGCTGAGGCTACAATCCTAGTACATATTGGAAAGAATGACACCAGGCTATATATAGAGAGAATATTAGGGTTTCATAATGGGAAGACAATCAACAATTGGTGACCAAGATTAGATTTCATGAACAGCATTTAGAGTCTCATGTGAACAGTTTGCTCTGATTTTTGAAAGGTCAATTTGGAAAGTGTATTTATTTATTTAGTTATTTATTTATTTATTTATTGTTTTATTTTTATTGACTTTTACGGGTCATAAAGGTAATGGGGGTGGAAAAAGACTTTTTTAACATTCCTGGATTCCACTACTTTTCTGTTAAACAAAACCAAAGCATATTATAACTCTTGAGTAGTCTTAGGACTGAAAGTGGATATCAGGATGCAGAATGGTAACATTAAACTTAACAAACTAAGTGTCTGACTACTACACTACTACTACTGCTACTACTACTACTACTGTTTAACTACTACACACATTCATGATTACACCTAGGCTGCTCACTACAAAATGGCACTCTTGCTTACATGTGCTCAGTACTTATATGCACATGCCCACTGACTGGAATAGCTCTAAAAGGAACATACACACTCTGATCTACATCCTCCCTCTTTAACAGACAATGACAGTCATATGAGCATGGAAATTATACAGATATATACAAATAACAATCATGTCCCGGTTGCTGTGTATTTGAGAGCAGTTCTTGAGATATGACCTGACCTCATAATGTAATAACTAGAACTCATGTCCAGGTTGCTGTGTATTTGAGAGCAGTTCTTGAGATATGACCTGACCTCGTAATGTAATAACTAGAACTGGGTTTAGCAACAGGGACAGTCATTGGGGAAAGTTCTTCTTGAGGACTTTCAGGGATACTTTCAGGAAGAGGAACAGGCAATGAAATGT
Organism: Protopterus annectens; assembly: GCF_019279795.1. Taxonomy (NCBI): domain Eukaryota; kingdom Metazoa; phylum Chordata; order Ceratodontiformes; family Protopteridae; genus Protopterus; species Protopterus annectens. The sequence goes on from NC_056725.1 coordinate 281,077,529, forward strand.
TCTCAGGAACAGGAGCATTGGACAAATCACTCTGAGAAATGGAGTCTTTGCTACAAGCAAAATGTTGCAACACTGGCCCGGACACCGGTAGTAAATATTTCCGATTCCACCTGAGTTCCATGCCTTGTGACTCAACTATGTACAATCTCGGTTCTTCACACAAATGTTTCACAAGTCCTATTCGGTCAAATACTTTTGTTGTCTGCATCCTCACTATCTCTCCTTCTTTTAACAAATTCAGAGGTTTGCTGGTTTGTCTCAACATTAACATCTGGGCATGTGAACCAACAAGAATGTCTCAAGGTATTTTTCAGAGATTTAGGAGATTAAAAAAAACATCAGTATTGACACGTTTAGATTTTTCCAACACTTGTTTTGCACTTTGAACTGCACATTCTGCCAAGACATTTGATTGTGTGTATTCAGGACTACTTGTAATATGAACAAAATCCTATGTTTCAGCAAATTTCTTGAAGTGCTGACTTGTAAACTGCGCCATTATCAGAAATAACTTTGTGCAGACTACCATGGACAGAAAAATGTTTCTTCAAGTTAGTAATGACAGTATAGGGCATCAGATTTGGAAGTAGGTCAATCTCAAAACAATTTAAATAAGAGTCTGCTAATACCAAGTAATGTTGACTATTCCATTAGAAAATGTCTGTAGCTACTGTTAACCAAGATAGTTCAGGAATCTGGCTTAGCTGAAGTGGTTATTTCTGTTGAAGTGGTTTAGAACTATTACAAACAGAACAAGTTATTTTTCAATATCTTTTGACATAGAAGGCCAAAACACAGGACTTATTTTGGTAGAATCAGTTCCTGACTGGCCATGATGCAAGACTTTAATATACTCTTGGTGCAGAGATTTTGGAGCAATCACTTTTGGACCCATCGTGATGATACCATCTTCCATCAAAATCTCATCTCTGTAAGGAAAATACTGCTGCACGTCTAGTGGCAAACGAGAATGGTTTGATGGCCATTTTCAACTCTTAAAGTGGTTGAGCTTCTGGAGAATTGGATCTGAAGGTGTGTGAGTTCTAAGCTCATCAAGATGTGTAGAAGAAAAATTTCTCACTTCTATGACTTCAAAATCAGGTTTCTCATTTTCATGCTTTTCAGTGTTTTTTCTGGGCGATCTGGATAAAGTATCAGCAAAATAAAGAAGATAGCTTTTTGTGTGGTCCAAGTGAAAATTATACTTTTGCAATTTCACCCTTATGTACTGCAATCTCACAGGAGATAGTTCATAGGTTTATAGGTAGGTACTAGGCTATCTGCCCTAGGGCCTATACAAGCCCAGCCAAAAAGGTGCCCTGGCTTTTGCCACCCAAGAAAATTATTTTCCTGTGCCACTGTCGAGCAGAGCCACAGAAGTGATCCCCAGGGTGAATTTCCTATTTCCTATCCAATCATGAAGATTTTTCTTGAAGAGTACTAATGAGGAGCTTTGTTTGATATAGATAGGTAGTTTACTCCAGAGTATGGGAAATCTCAGGGACAGGAATTTATCCCTCTGGCATGTTCTGTTTATTGTGGTGACAAGGTTTAGTCCCTAGAGCATGTAGCTTGGAGGGATTGGGACTTCTTTAAGTAGAGCATGTCCAACAGCTCTGGGTTTGACATAGCTTTGTATGTTAGACAGAGATCACCTCTGAGTAGGCAATTTGCAATGGAGTAAAGCTGGAGTTTTTTGAGACGGTCTGCGTAGGGCATCTGGTTGAGGCCAGTAATCCTCTTTGTGAGGCATTTCTGTGGCCTTTCCAGTTGTTGCAGATGTCTTGTGAGGTACATACCAAAAGGGGCATTGTACTCTATAACAAGTCTAATGAGTGATGAGTCTAGGGAAACAATGAATTCTTTTTTTCTGGATGAGAAACCTTTTGAGATGAGGTGTGCAATGTAGAAGGATTTCCTGACTACTATGGCAATGTGATTATCAAAGGAGAGACTACTGTCCACCTGTGTCCCAAGGTCTCTTATCATACTTTCAGTGTTAAGTATACTACCGCCTATGTTGTAGTTCATGGGCACAAAGTTTTTACCAAAGGGGATGACAGTGCACTTTTTGGCACTGAGCTTGAGGCCATGGCTTTGCCACCAGGCATCTGTTTCAGTGAGGCCCTTTTGTAGGATGTCCACATTGTTAGGAGTTTCGATTATGGCTCCTAGCTTGCAGTCATCTGTGAACTTCATTAGCCAAAGACCTTCTGTGTTAGCCTGTACTTCATAGAAGTAGATACCAAACAGGAGAGGACCCAGGACTGAACCCTGTGGTACTACACTTGTCACTGGTCTGAAGTCGGATTTGGAGTCTGCTACTTATCAGTGTGGGTTCTGTCAGTTTGCCAGTTGGCAACCCATCTTGTGACATAGGGATTTATACCTAGTTTAGTGAGTTTATCTATAATTCCAGAGTGGGGGATGGTGTCGAAAGCCTTGGTAAGATCTAGATAGGCTGTGTGAACCACCTTACCCTCATCTACAGTTTTGGTGATTGCTTCAAAAAAGTCTATCATGTTTCGGAGACATGATCTGCCATTTATAAACCTGAACTGGGTGGGGTCCAGTCTTTGGAGATTACCAATGTCTTTGTTTATAAGTTCCATGATGATACATTCCATGGCCTTGCAGACCAGGCTCATCAGGCTAATGGGGCGGTAGTTCCCAGGGTCCATGGTGGCTCCCCCCTTGTGGAGTGGGATAACCATCACTGTGCGCCATTCAGCGGGCACAAAGCCTGAGGTGAGGCTATGATTGAACATAGTATTTAGGTGGGGTGCCAGTTCATTCTGTAGTTCATGTAGAGCGCAGCCTGGGATGTTGTCTGGTCCCATGGATGCTGTGTTCTTGGCTTTGGAGAGTGTGGTTTTTACCTGTGCAGCCGTGATTACAGGAACTTTGCATTCTTCCGGTATAGAGATGGGCTCTTTAGGGGGTAAGAGGGGGGTAAAGTTAGCACTGAACCTATCTGCCAGGTTGTTGGCAATATCAGATGGGTCTGTATATTTAGTCCCAACAAGCACACGACCAGAGATATCACCAGGAACCGGATAATTTGTAGAAAACTCAGCTTTAATTTAATTTAACTTCACAAATAAAATGTGCACAAAGGATGATTTATAGCCAATTATACAATTAATTAATTAGTGTAGTCTCATTAATATATAGTTCTCTTTTGTTTAAAGATACATACTTGATGTTAACAACAGTTGCAAAAACAGAACTTGGAAATAGCATTTCATATCATTCTATTATACATTATGTTATAAGGGTCCCACCATATCTAATTAAAAACAATTTTTAAAAATCTTATTAAAATCCTAATATGTTAAAGATGCAATAAATATTAAAATTACGTCATGTAAATGTAAACATAAATATGAATATAATTGTATCTATAAATATAAATATATATATAAAATGTTTAACTTTAAAATTCTTAAAATTAATAGATCTTAATGGATTTATAAATCACAATATTGAGTTTAATAATCAATACATCTTATTTTTTAAAAATTTTATACATTCATATCAAAACTGTAATGCATTGAAATCTTACTTATAAATAATTTAAATCCACTCTGTTTGGAATATATTAAGCATTTACAAAAACTAACTCCTTCCACCTTGGCTTTCATGGTCATCCCTTGGTGGAAATGACCAGCTTGTGAAAAGTGCATTCATCCAAACCTTAGCATCTATGTTGTGTATCATAATTATATAAAATACTTTCTATAATTTGTGGTCTTGTGGCATTCAGTTTTATTTGCCACAACAGTTCTTTATATTCCAGGATGCTTCCCAGTCCCCCCTTCTTACATATAAACCTGTGTGTTCAGGAAAAAAAAAAAAACTCTCATTATCAATTCAAAAGAGTGCTTGTAAAAAATGCATTAGATCTTCTTTTTTTTTTTTCATATATATGTTAGGTACACTCTTCTTTTTTTAAAACCCTTTCTGTTTTTCCCACAAAAACTCATGCAGTGTTGGTGATTCCCAAGGTAAGGTAATTGCCTGAATTGCAATTGAAGTGCCCTGGTGGGAACAAATTCATGTTTCTGGATTTTAAATAAATGCCTTTGTTGTCTAGAATATAACAACATTGACTACAAGTCTTACATTTGTAAGTTCCCCTGATCTGATGATTCTCATTATTACTGGTTGGCACTTTACATTTACATGACGTAATTTTAATATTTATTGCATCTTTAACATAATAGGATTTTAATAAGATTTTTAAAAATTGTTTTTAATTAGATATGGTGGGACCCTTATAACATAATGTATAATAGAATGATATGAAATGCTATTTCAAAAAAGCAATGATGGCAGAAAACAACTAAGAAGTTTTTATAAGATGTTTTCCAAGTTCTGTTTTGCAACTGTTGTTAACATCAAGTATGTATCTTTCTATATATTAATGAGACTACACTAATTAATTAATTGTATAATTGGCTATTGGAGTGGCAAATGTATAAATTGAATGCACATTGAGTATAACACTGTCTTGATAAAGCCTGGGAGAGCTTTTAAATCATCCTTTTGTGTCTGTATATTTAGTGCCATTGTGCTGTAACTCAGAGCAGATCTGAGTGTTGCCATTGAGATTCTTGACATAGCTATAGAATGCTTTATGGTTGTCTTTAGAATCAGTGGCGATTTTGTTTTCATAACTAGCTTTGGAGGATTTTATCAGGGATTTCAGCTTCTTACTGAGGCTGACCAGGGAGCTCATCCACTCATGGGATTTTACTCTTTTTTGCAACAGTTTCTTCCTTCTGTTGTAAAGTTTGTTTATGGCAGGGGACCACCAGATTGGCTTCCTTTTTTTGGAGGATAGCATCTTGGTTCTGTTTGGGATAGCATGATCCATGCACTTGTGTAAGTGCTTATAAAGTGCAATTGTGTAGGATTTAGTAGTCATAACTGTATTGTCCATCTGCATGGGTGTCATGAAGTTCACCACTTCTGTCTTAAGAAGCATGAAGTTGGCTTTGGAGAAATTTTTACCGTGGTTTCCTTAATGAGGGTGGGGGCAGGATGTGGATATCTAGGGTAATTAGCTTATGGTCAGATCAGACCAATGAGGCATTGACTTCAGGTGTGGAACACCGGTCACTCATGTTGGTAATGACTAGATCTAGGATATTGTTGCCCCTGGTGGGGGTGTGGATAAGTTGATCCAGGGCATTGGAGTTTATGAATTCCAGAAAGCGTTGAGTGAAGGAGTTGGTGCATGAGTAGTTTTCCCAGTTAATGGTGGGGTAGTTGAAATCACCCATTATTAGGGTGTTTGGTTGAACCCTAATATTTTCCAGTACATCAAGAAAAGAGAAGTGGGAATCCTGGGGTATGGTGGGGGATATGTAGCAAGCTACAGTTTGGATTGCAGTTTTGCCCAGAGTTAGTTGCACTTGGATAACCTCGACTGCATTATGCTGAGCAACTAGCCTGGAGGTGTGGATATCCTTAATGAATATGGACACACCTCCGCCTTTAGTGTTCCGGTCCAGGTTACATGGCAGAAAAGTGTGGTATGAGTTATAGCCTGGTAGTGCAGGTGTGCTCTTTGGAGCCTTGAACCAGGTCTCAGTCACTGCACAGATATGATGTTCTCCATTTTAAGGAGTGCCTCGAATGAGTGCATTTTGAGATTTAGACTTATAGCATTGAGTAGCATCACCCTCAGTTTTTGCTTGCCTGTTCCTGTTACAGTGGTAAATTTGTCATTTGAATCTTTCCTAAGAAAGGCACTATAGGGGCAGCAAGAACTTTAGCCAGTATCCGGAATCCCATGGGGTGACAGGTGCAGGCCATCTCTGGCAAAGCATTGTGGTCTGTCGACCATGTCATCCCAGGCAGACAGATACTGGATCCCTTTAGAATGACACCAGAAGCTTAGCCAATTGTTGAAGTCAATCATTTTGTTCTTGTACTGCGGTATCATTCTGGGTGATGGCAAAATGCTACTCAGGGCTAGGGTCATACCTGCCTGGGCTACAAGATCAGAGAGCTCTTCCATGTCTCTTTTCATGTAGTCCACTGAGGTACATCTCAGGTCATTCACACCAACATGGACAATGACAGAGTCATATTTATACTTGCTATGGAGTGACCTGAGTGCATGGGTTATGTGGTTAATCCTGGCACCCAACAGGCAGCTGACAGTAACCTTCTCCTTGTGTAGCCTGGTGAGTTTGTCATCAGTGTGCCTGACTATAGAGTCACCTATGAATAGTGTGTTGGGTACGTTGTTTTGCCTTGTTGGCTGTGGTTGAGTGGCACACTGAGTCTGCGGGCTATGTGTCATTTGGTTTGTGTTGGGGGGTGGAGGTTGCTTGCATTTCTGCTTTGGAGGTCTCTGTTGCTTGAGCAGATTATTATTGAGAGCCTCCATGAATGTTTTTGTGTTTCTATGTGGATTTTGGTGGTGTAGATTTAGTGAGACTATGTGATGAGTGTGGTGTGGTGCAAGTGTTTACTTTCTCCTCTTGACTGTCAAGTTCCGTCTTGGTTAGAGAGAGCTTTACCTAAAGTTTGGCTAGATAAGTGCATCTCTCACAGGTTGTGGTGTTGGGTGGTAGGAGGAGAGGGTTGTCTGTGCACATGAGGCAATTTCTGCATTGCCCCAAGATGCCCAGATTCATCAGATAGACAGGAGAGAACACTGGGAGCTGACCCTTGGACATGCCTGAATAAAAAACTATTTTCCTCTAGATAAGTGAGGAAAGTGAGTACAAGAGCTGTTTTTCTCTAAGCAAGTGAGGAAAGTAAGTACCAAAACTTTTTTCCTCTAGGTAATGAGGAAGGTTGTGTGCTGTAGTAATTAGTAGGTTATTTAGTGCTAACAACAAGTTCTGAACAAGTACTGATCACGAATAAGCAAATTCAAGTGCTAAAACTAAGAATCTGTATCTGGACTAAACTAGTTACAGAAAAGGGGGAAACAAGTGCAAATGTGGGCTTTTAAATCAGAAAATTAAGAAAGATGGAAAAACTGCCCAAACGGCCAGTAACTGCAATTTCTGGGCCATAACCACTCCTTATGTGGTAGATAGGTTACCTAGTGTTTACCACTCCCACTGATAAGCTAGAAGGCTTCCCTCCAACACAGAAAGCTTGGGGGGGGGCTCAGAAGCTTAGATACAGTCCTGGATACAGCTAATCTGAATCTGGACTACACTAGTTACAGGAAAGGTAGGAAACAGGCTTAGATTATTTTTTTTTTGGCGGATTGACTTTTTCAAAATAGTGGCCAAAGTTTGGTGGTCAGTCTCAGTTTGATAATGTTGGCCATAAATATAATCATGGAACTTCAAACATGCCAACACAATTGCCAAGAGCTCTTTCTCTTTCAGAGAATACTGCATTTCAGTTTGGGTTAGGGTTCTGGATGCATAGGCTACTGGCCTACCCTCTTAAAGAATGACTGCAACAAGACCAAACTTTGAAGCATCACAATAAAGAGTGACAGGTCTGTGAACATCTTAGTATCTTAAAGTGGGTGGACTGGCAATTCTCTGTTTCAGGACATTAAATCCTGTTTGGTGTTGTCTTTACCAGGACCAAGTTATATCTTTGTGGTGTTGAAAGTTCTACCAGATCTGGAGTAACCATTCCAAAATAGTTGACCATGCCAAGAAAATGTTGCAAGGCTGTGACACTGTCTGGAGCTGGCATCTCAAGAATTGCATATTGCTTGGAAGGATCTGGTCATAAGCCTGCACTGGTAAACAAATGACCCACAAAAGTAACTTATTGTAGCCTGAATTTGCATTTCTGAGGATTTAGCTTAAGATTTACCTCACAAACAGATTCCAAAAGTTTTCTGAGGTTTCTATCATGTTCGACTTCACCATTGCCTCCTACAAGAATATCATCTACTATAATAGCACATGAATAGCCAGAAAAAAATTTGCTCCATTGCATGTTGAAAGACTTCACTGGCGGAATTTATCCTGAATGGGATTCTCAGAAATCTGTACCTTCCAAATGGAGTACTGAAAGTAGCAAACAATGAAGATTTTTGGTCAAGTAAAATTTGTAAAAATGAACTTTTTGTAACTGAGACAGAAAAAACAGTGGCATTTGGCATAAGATAAGTAACTTCTTTGACTCTATGCATTGGATGATGAGGTTGTTTTGGTGCTTTGTTAAAGTCTCTTGGATAAATACGTATTCTGATATCATCTGAGCTTTTCTTATGAGGTACCATCATGAAGGATGCCTATTCAGTTGGTACTTTTACTGGACAAATTACACCTAAATGCACCATTCTGTCTAGCTCAGCTTTGACTCTGCCTTGCAAGGCTACCAGAGCTTTCCTTGCTGGTCTGATAACAGGGCTTACTTCAGGGTCTAACTTGATGGAGTAAACAACTGGGAGTTTGCCTAACTTGTTTTTGAAAAGATCAGCAGAGTCAGAAAAAACAGTTTGTGAGAACTTTTCGTTGTTACACATGCTTACATGCTGGACTTCTGCATTAAATAAAAGCAGTCCTATTTTCAAACTGTCTATGAGGCCTAACAATGACTGTACTTGCTTCTTGACTACATAAAATTGCAAATCATAGCTGTTCCCAGTAAAGTAACATGAAAGCATTACTGAGCCTTTGGTTTGAATTTCCATAAGCAACAAACTTTGCATACATTGCCAGATCAAGCTTCTCACCGGTACTTGTTTTGGCAAGCATTTCTGCTGACATGACATTGCACTTTGAACCAGTATCAACTTTGAGCTCTACAGGTCTCCCGTTAATCACAGCAGTACAAAATACTTCATTCTTTGCCTACAAGTCTACTGCATTGAGCGTCTCATCAAGCACCGACATATCATTAACATAAAAAGTAGGGTTGCAGCTTCCTAGTTGATCAACTTGCCTCTTTGAATGCACTCTTTTAATAAAAGAATGGGCCTCTTTTGATTTACAAAATCTTTTGAAATTATTCTACTTTTTACATATGTGGCATAGCTGACCAAAAGCTAAACACTTTTCTCTTTTAGGTTCATGATTTCCACCACAATTATGACAGTTGACTATGAGGCTTGCCACAGATTTTGCTGACTCACCCCTCTGCTTCACTGAGCATGCTCTAGATTTTACAGGAGCTGCCCTGGAACTTGCTAGAAAGGATCTGGGTTTCACTGAACCAGCCACGCCCTTAGGCCTGTATCTTTTAACCTTGTGCTGCATACTCTCAACATTAGCACTGGAAGGCAGTAGAAGAATACATTTCTCATTTGTAAGCATATTTCTGTGCTTTTCTGTGAGCTCATATATCTGAAAATCTCTATAGACTTATTCAAAGTTAAATCACTGTCTCAAAGCAAAATCTTTCTCACCGCATCATATTTAATACCACACACAAGCCTGTCTTTTATCAACGCATCTCTTAAATCACCAAATCCGCATGTTTTTGCCTTGTTTCTCAAGTCAGTTATATATGCTGCAAAAGTTTTTGACCCTTTGTGTAAAATATGTGCCTTTATATTGTAATATTTGTTTGGGGGTTACACATTTCTCTAAATTTACGTTTTAAGCACTGAGTGTCTTCCTGCATTTCAACCAGTACTACTATATGGCCCTCCCCTGCTTACACAGCTGTGGCATACACAAATGAGCACTCCCTGTCTATGGCTTCTGAACAAACTAAATTAAGCAGAATAAATACCTTTGTATGTGCGTCTTTGTCAGAAAAAGCAGCCTGTATGAATATATCATACTCTTGCTCAAACACTCTCCAGCTTTCAGACATTTTATTATTAAATACAAGTGGAGCAGGTCTGCAAAATCCTTCTGCCATGCCAACAAAATGCTCTTGTAATTATGTATAAAGACACACCAGGGCACTTGAAAAAATATTCAGCTGTACCATAAACTCTTTGAAATGACCATTTTTCTGTAAAATAATTGTACTGTAATACTGCACAAACTTGTGAACACTTTGCACACTTCGGATATCTCTGATAACATGAAAAGAAGCACATGGCAAAAAAAAAAATATGGTTCTTTTCTCTTTTTTATACATTTTATGTGATTTGGAAGTTATTTCAAGCACTTTAGTAAACGATTTGACTATTTTTATCAATATAGCATAATTTCAAACATTGTGTTTAATTACAAAGTTGTTTTGAATGGTTTTAATGCTTTGTTTTATATTTGTTGAATAAAAAAATAATTTAAGAGAGATTTAGTACCGGGATTTGTCTTTCTATCATGTTTGCGAGTCGTTTGAGAAGGGGCAATCCCCTCCTGTATATTCCACCAACTGTAAATGCCTGTTTCATGGTCTTGAAGAAGATGTTTTACTCTGGATCCCATTCTAACACCACATCATTTCTCTTGTGTTTATTCAGTAAGACAATGAGGGTGGGTGTTCATTTAAGTAATTTATTATACACTAACACATCAAGATGGAGAACAGTAACATTAAACTTAATGAACTAACTGACTGACTGACTACTACACACATGCATGCTTACACCTCGGCTGCTCACTACAAAATGGTACTCTTGCTTGTATGTGCTCAGTACTTATATGCCCACTGACTGGAATAGCTCTTAAAGGAGCACACGCACTCTGATCCACACAAGTGATGGGTTTCACACATTCCCAATGTTGAGAGAATAACCTGAATTTGCAGAAGGTGTGTCAAGCTTGTGAGGCAGGATGGCCTGGTTAGGATAAGACAGTGATTGCTGGAAATGGAGAATACTTGCTTTGAAGATATAGTCTGTAGAACTGTGGTGCTTGCTGAACAAGGAAACCTGCTGCTGATGTAGGCAAGGAGGATGCATCAGGAAGGAGACATGATGCAGCATCACCATGGAAAAAAACTGAGAAATTGTGATACAACTCAAAATGGTGGGGGTTTTAGCATGCTAATTCCTCCTAATAGCAGATTTATGTCCCCTGTATTCTGAACCAAGGGAAAATGTGAAAGAAAGAACCACTTTGACACAGTCACTAAACTAGAAAGTCTCAAGAAGAAGTATATCTTTTTTTGAGTCTGTGTTTTTAGAACAAAGGGAAATAGTCCCTTTTATAAGTACTGTTGAAATATACCTGAAAGGTTGAAGGACATGCAAAGTAAATCCTGCATGAGAACAGTTTTTGCAAGTCTGCATCATTTCTCACTGTCATTTGTAAACAAACCCTGCTTTGAATCGCAAGTTACTGTTTGAAGACAGCCCTGTGGCTGGACTTTCTGGACTTAAGAAAAAGTTATATGTAAACAAATTTGCAGTGGCATATGCAACATGTCAATAATTTTGAGGAAGAGAACCAAAGCTGTTACAGAAAACAATGAACCAAGATAACTGGCTCTTAGTCGTAGCATGTATACACACACACACACACACACACACACACACACACACACACACACACACACACACACACACACACACACACACACACACACACACACACACTCACAGACATGAATCCACACACAAGGAAAGCTAATGTTACATAAGAAGAGGGGCCCATATGTGATGGGACTCAGGAAGACAGCGGAACATACATAGGATGGCTTAGTTAAGAAACAGTAGTTGCTTAGTAGGGGTAGATGGAAATTTTCCTTTTCCTGTTCTTAGAAATATTACTGAAAGGGAAAATGAAGGAGGAAGAATTTGAAGAGGTTATTGGTGAAAATGTCCTGGAAAGGAGGCAGCAGAACTAATGAAAAGGTAAAATAAGTGAGTCAGAAGAAACATTTAATAAGCAATACAGCAAGTATGACATTTTTGAATTACCGGGAGGAAAAACAACTAGGGGAGGAAAATGCTTTAAGTAGATTGATATACAGAAGATATAATGGAGTTTGGGAGTCAATATAGATCATAATAGTTAGGCTAGATGGGAAATGCATGACAGCTGTTGCTGATAGAAGGATGAATAGAATGAGGTGAGGTTAATGACTTACTACAAACTTTACTGTGATTAATACCCGTATGTAACCAAAAGATGAGAATTAGTCATCTATGTTTTGCATGTGTGGATGGATGGTTTTAACCATCTTCACAACAATAAAAAGGGAAAAAAGTTACATAGTTGTTGGCATTGTGGATAGTATTGAAAAGGAATGTCATGAATGCTGTGGGAATATTATCCTGAATTACATGTTTGTTGGTAGGAAAAAGCCTATCTAGCCTGACCTTGCATGCAAGACTTCATGTAGCTTAATAGGCTATTGGATAAAACTATGAAAGCACTGGAGTAGCTCTATTTAAAATGGGAGGAGAAACTGCATATGTTAAAAAGTAGCTGGATGGGTTACAAAACACTTTGTTCATAATTAGAAAGAACTAACATCGGGCAGTACAATGTCAGGACACTTCTATGGGCTAGCGTTGTAAAGGCTCCATGACCATTGCCCTAGTACACACATATGAACCTATGAAAAGTGAGCTTGAATTGAAACTGGAAAAAAAAAAAAAACTGACTTGATGAAAGTAAACCAGGACCTCAAATTAAAAGGGGGGAGGGGCACGGTGGCAAAAAGTATCTTATGACGGAGTGACTGTAGCGTGCTGGGGTTTAGTGGGAGAGTGAGATAGGTCAGCATGTGATAAGGGAGTGACTGGAAGATATTTATTTATTTATTTATTATTTTATTTATTTTACATCTCTTGACCAGGTTTGTCCGACTGAGCTAAGTAGCCCTTTTTCAGCAGAGGCCCAGGGAGAAATGCACCACACATTCTACAGATTAACATTTACAAAAATAAGTAAACAATCAACAACTGGTTTGCAGAAAATATTCAAAGCAACATATACATGAAAAACAAAGAATTACTACAGTAAACTAATCATTATGTCTGTCAGATTTAGAATCCTACATCATTCAGAAGGACTAACAATAGTTTTGTCACCAGATGTAAAATCTTACATTATGCAGATAAGAATGTATGTAATGTGCCTAGGATAAAGAAGTTAATGTGAGCAAGGTCTAGAAAGTTAAAGAAAGTTACATAAGTTGGGAGCAGATAGATGTGTGCAGTTAGGGTTGATAAGCTGTTTAAGGGGGGGTGGGTACAGAGGCAGTTCCATTGGCTTAACAGGTATTCTTTAGTGCCTAGCTTGAATTGACTAAGTTGCTTGAATGACCTGATCTCTAGTGGGAGTTTGTTACAGGCTTTAGAAGGATTATAGCTATAGGGAATACATCCTTTCTTAGTTTTAGGTTTGTCGATTTATAGCAGATTTAGGTTAAAGCTCCAGAGGGATATAGCAGATGAATAGTGGGAGATGGCAGATGATAGGGTTAGAAGAGTAAGAAGACTGATAAAGGATAGAGTGGAAGATCTGAAGTTGAGGGAGAAGAAGCTGGTGAGGTAGTTCAAGCCAGTTAAGGTGTTTGTATGAGAGACAGTGATATGACTTGTAGGTTTGATAGGTATAGACTGCATAGCCAAACTATCCTCCTCCTTCCCACCCCTCTTCCAGCCCCAGCCCTTCCCACCACAACCTCTACCCTAATCAACTACCCCCTTCCAGACCCTTCTAACTTACTCCAATTTCCACAACCACTATAAAAAGACTTCTCCTCAGACTCAAACCCTGTCACAATGCACCTAACAACCTCCCACCTACCTTCCTCAAACAATCAGCAGATAGAATTGCCTATCCTTTCTCAATTATCATAAATAGATCCATGCAAGAATAATACGTCCCCTCTATCTGGCACCATGCTTACATCATCCCCCTTCACAAAGGTGGCAAAAATTCTGAAACCACCAACTTCAGGCCTATTGCCATCCATTCCCCCTTTCCAAAATTCTAGAGAATACCATCCAAGCACAACTCATGATACACCTAACCCAAAACGACCTCCTATCCCCTACCCAGCATGACTTCCACCCCAGCCACTGCACCATGACTGCCCTTCTTTCCTTTCTGGAAGCCATCAACAATGAGTGCAACTTAGGCACATTTGTATCTACACTATTCCTAGATCTGTCAAAAGCCTTTGACACCATATCTCACACCCTACTCATATTCAAACCCTCTACCCTACATCTCTCTCCCACCACCATAGCCTGGTTTTCCAGCCAACTGTCCAATCACCAACAATCTGTCCAATGGAAAACTTCAACCTCCCCCTTCCAACCTACATCCACAGGCATCCTTCAAGGCTTTGTTCTTGGCCCTCTACTCTTTAACCTATTCATTAACAACTTCCACCACTCCATCCCAGAATCATCTGTCATCCAATATGCAGACAACTCAACAATCATCTGCTCAGCCTTCTCTACCTCTGAGCTCCTAGCAAAAATCCAGTTAGCCTTCTCCACAACAGAATCCTGGATGCAGCCCTACCACTTGGCTCTTAATGCCAAAAAAAAAAAAACAAATTAATGTTATTTTTCCCTCCCAAAAACTCCATTATTGACAAAACCTCTTTCACCATACAGAGCCAGAATAACACCCTCCTTGAAATTGTTCCCACGACAAAGCTTCTCGGCCTCATCATAGATGAAAAACTAAAATTTCATACCAACATCCACTCTGCAATCAAAAAATCCCACCTAAAGATTGGCCCCCTCTACAGACACAACCACTTCCTCAGCCCCTCTACCTGTCAAACCCTAGCATCCACCTTCCTGCTCCCCTCCCTTATGTATGGTGCCCCTCTGTTTACCAATCTCAACCTTGGCTTACGTTCCAAACATGAATGCTGCTACCATAAGATGTGCAAATTTGCAACCAATTCTAAATATGCATCCCACCAATGCCACTCCCTCCTCTCCGTCATTTGGCTTGAACTACCCACCTACCTCATTTACCTACAATTCACCATTGCCCACAAGGTCAACTTTAAACCTACAAACTGCCCATCTCTCACTACATCCTTAAAACCCTATATACCCAACCGCCCACTCAGATCCACAAACCAAAACCTCCTTCTGGTCCACAAACCCATACGACCTCCTGGCCATCTACTAATTTCCTACTCCTTAGCTAAACTGTGGAACTCTCTCCCCCCTCACATATGCAACCTACCAAACCATGCTAATTTCATATCTCAGCTGTTTTCTCATCTAATAGCTAAATGGGAATGCCCATGTCATGCTCCAACATAAACCCCTCTCTACCCTTTCTTTCTTCCCTGCACTGAAATCATCACCTATTATCACTACTATTGCCTCTTGTCATCCTAAAACATTCTCATCCGCTACCTGCGACTGAATGTCTGTGTTATCTAATGTACTATACTTTCAATAACAAATAATTTTGGTGCTCCTTCCATAAAAAAATGGTTCATCTAACCACAAATGGATTGTAGCTATGGTTTAAAAGTTAACTCACTTAGAGCTTAAGTCACATATTGTTCTTTTGTTAATGTTGAGTTTACCTAAACTGCAAAGGTCTAGTAATCCTCATGTTTTCAATGTTAACTCTCTAAGTGCGTATTACATAATGTATTATTCTTCGTAATGTTTAATTGTTCTGTATGAACGCTTTGTTATTTCTTTGTAACATTTAACTTCCAATGTCTTGGAGCTTTTCTCCCTGGGCCTCCACTGAAAAGGAGCTCTTTATGGCACAGTGGACTTTCCTGGTCATCAAACTGAAATAAATAAATAAATAAATAAATAATCTTAGCAGGAGAACAGATGAGAATATGGAAGACATTAAATTCTATACAGGAAGCAGGGAAAATATTAACTAAAGACTCATTAAGCTAATATAAATACCGGTGCACTGACAATTTACTTGGAAGTTGTGCAAAAACAGACAGGCATTCCTGTAACTACAACGTGAGGAAAATATAAAATGTTTAAAATGAAACACACCATGAGCACACAAGATTAAAATTGAGCACTTTGTCCTTTTAAATTGCACAAAACATCCTCAGAAACTTTTTCTTGACAGGTTTTGCCTTTAAGTCACACAGTGGTTATCTACCATTGGCTGTTTTCAGCAGCTCTCCTAAATCCTCTGCTCCTAACTTACCCAATAACATAGAATGAAATTTCTCTAGCGCCTCGGCAAAACATTAATTGTTTAAGTGTTGGAAGGGGAGTGTCTTGTTAAATGTATTTAAGGTTAGCTATTAGTCAGTGTTGAAGTTTTACTCTGTAAAGGCAAGTTTTGGAAATTTACTTGTATTTCGTTTTACTTCTGAGTTGGATTAAATATTTATCCAGACGTGCACTGGAGTCCTTCTTCTGTGGTATTATTATATCAAGAGTTTTGAACTTTTTTTGGTGTTTTTTACCCAATAACATGTATGCTTTTTTTCATTAGACTGCTCCCCTCCCCCAAAGTGGGGGAATTCTGAGTGTTAAGCAGCTAGGAAAAAGTGTGAAAACTATCAGGTGTCCTGGTACTCTGTCATCTAAAAGCTGTAGAGGGCTTTTACTATAGAAGGTGAGGAGGGCCCTTGGTGAGAAGATCCATTCGACATCATGCGCATCAACCCACATTACCATCTACAGTCCAGCTAATGATTAACAAACAACAGATGGCTTGCAATCACAGCATCAGCCCATAGTCAGAAGTATGTGCCCAGAATGCAGGCAGAGACCCAGAACCACTTTCAAAAAACAGTTATATGCCACTTAGTCCCATCACCCCCCCCCCATTATATGTTTAATGGTTTAATGGAAGTTCTTGTTTTAATTATGAGGAGGGCAAGTATGCTTCTCTGAGTTGAAAAAAAAAGTTTCAGTACAATTGTGGGAAATACATAGCAAGTTTGAAACTGTTGTTTCTCTGAGAATCTCCCTTTCTCTGAGGTACACTGATCTCTCAGAACATGTGAGGATGCAGCAGGCTTGCCCTCCTGCAAAAAATGCTTTTGTTGTGTAATAGTAACCCCCTCAGCAAAGTGCACTTGAACTATTCAGAATTTCTGGAGTCACAGTATGGAGTCATGAACTGATAAAGCACCTTTTAATGCTACAGCAACAAACTCACTGTAAGAACTGAAGTGATTCTTATTAACTGTAGGGTACATCCTTTGGTCTGCAAGTGTATGTATATCTTCTATATGTATTTAAAAATTTCTCCCCAGTTTTTTTTTAGTAATATTTACAAAAAAAAATGTAGGATAAATTTACATCACAGCTCATGACAAATGTAGCCAAATCATTTTGTCTTCACACTTGAGTCTGACTGCACATGCTCCAAATGTGGTTTCTTTGCCCCCACCCATTTTAATTTAAAGGGACTTTTAATGCACTACTTAAGCTCTTCCTTAAATCCCTACTTCCCCTTTTAATGTAGGTGCAGATGTTCCCTGCATGGAGCTTCTGCCCTCACCATGAGTAACCATAGTGTCTGTTATCTTGCTTACAGTCCTTCTCATACTGCTGGATCCCCCAGCTCCCTCCACCCCACAGTTCT
Organism: Protopterus annectens; assembly: GCF_019279795.1. Lineage (NCBI taxonomy): Eukaryota > Metazoa > Chordata > Ceratodontiformes > Protopteridae > Protopterus > Protopterus annectens. The sequence continues at coordinate 281,094,892 of NC_056725.1, forward strand.
TTGTTTTCCTTCTTATTGTTTTAGCAACCCCTTTGCTTCAACATTCTCACCAATACATCTGTCAGACCATCTGTCCCAACATACACATTTACACTTCCTTTTCCAGACTGCCTTAACAGGGACTGATTTGCTCTTCCCACTTTCCGACATGAAGCGAGCTCTACCTTCAGTAAGTTCTTTCTTTCTCAGCCTTTTATATTTCAACCTAGCATTTGAAGGAAATGGAACCTTCCTATATATATTTACCCCATTGCCCATCAACATTCATCTGTTGTGAAATGCAAAGCTTGTAAAATGCTGCCACTAGATGTATTTTAGCAATTACATTAATTTTTTACTTCACTGCAAAATCCAAGTGTTTATTGTAGATAAAGAGGAACTCTCTATGGTATTCATAAACATTGTGCAGTTGCAGACATGCATTCTGCTTGCTGCCACATTCACAATTATGCATGTGGTATGAAATGTATTTATTTACCCGTTGTTAATCAGCTTAGTTCCACTAGATCAGTGTTCATTTCTCTGGAGAGACTCAAGGTGGCATTTATATGAATATAGGAAATCTCTCCAGACCACCAGGAAATGTCCCTTTTCTTGATAGGATCTTCCTCTATGCTCTTATCAATATGTGCCATAGGATGATTAATATCCAACTGCACTACCACCAACTAAGGCAGGCAGGACCTCAGTTTAATGTGTCATGAAAGTGGAATAACACCTAAAATCAGCAGTTCATACAGCATATAAGTCACTGCATTCACTGTATTACTGTGTTGTGGCAAAACAGGACAGTACAGTGCAGTAGCTTACAGCTGCTAGGTAATTACACCCACATTTGACATACCTTACTCTGTAGCCGTACCCTGCTGTGTTGTGCTTCACTGTCATGCCACATAGTGATAAATAAAAAGTTCTCATTCATTAGGAAAAACAGCAGTGCAAATTAAATTAATCCTAATATGCTAATGAGAGTTCTATTGAAGGATAGGAATCAATAGTTTTGAAGCATACACTGCTGTGGGGACTCGTCAGTATCACTTTATTGAAAGTGGGATGATTCTGCAGTAACAGATTTTTCTACATCACAGAGAAGAACTCTGCTGACATGCAAGAAAGAAGGTTTAACTTGCATTTGCCAGGGACTGATTTGTTCTTCCCTCTCTACCTTTTTTTCTTTTCAGTCTTTTCTGTTTCATTTTCAGTACGGTATTAGAGAGAAAAAAATTCCCATATAAAATACACTGTAAAATCCATCAAAATTTAGCTGTGGAGAAAAATGAGCCTGTATGATGATGATAATGATACCAGTTTTTACACTTATTGTTATGGATTTTATCGTCCAAACAATAATTAGTAGATAAATAGATAGCTAGAACCAAGACGCTGTCCTCCAAAAAAAGGAAGCCAATCTGGCGGTCCCCTGCCATAAACAAACTTTACAACAAAAGGAAGAAACTGTTGCAGGAAAGAGGAATATCCCAGGATACAAAAAAATCCCTTACCAGCCACAGTAAGAAGCTGAGATCCCTCATAAAATCCTCCAAACCTAGTTACAAAAATAAAATTGCCAAAGATTCCAAAGGCAACCACAAGGCATTCTTTAGCTATGTCAAGAATCTAAATGGCAATGCTCAGATCTGCTCTGAGCTACAACAGAATGGCATTAAATATACTGATCCCAAGGATATTACCAATATCCTGGCAGATCAATTCAGTGCAAACTTCACCCTCCTCTCACCCCCTAAAGGGCTCAACTCAATACCAAAAGATTGCCAAATTCTGGTAATAACAGCCACACAGGTAAAAAATGCACTCTCCAAAGCTAAGAATACAACATCCATGGGACGAGACGACACCCCAGGCTGTGTACTACATGAACTACAAATTGAACTGGCACCTCACCTAAGTTTCATGTTTAATCATAGCCTCACCTCAGGCTTTGTGCCCACTGAGTGGCGTAAACTACAGTTATCTCACTCCACAAGGGGGGATCCACCTTGGATCCCGGGAACTACCACCCCATCAGTCTGACGAGACTGATCTGCAAGGCCATGGAATGTATTATCATAGAACTTATAAACAAAGACAATAACAACCTACAAACACTGGACCCCACGCAGTTTGGGTTCGTGAAGGGCCAGTCTTGTCTCCTGAACCTGATTGACTTCTTAGAATCAGTTACCAGAGCTGTGGAAAAGGGTAAGGTGGTCCACGCAGCCTATCTGGACCTTGCCAAGGCCTTCGACACCATCCCCTTTCTGGAATCATAGATAAACTTACTAAGCTGGGCATTAATCACTACGTCACTCAATGGGTTGCCAACTGGCTTAGTGACAGAACCCACACTGTAAAAGTAGCTGACTCCAAATCCAGCTGCAGACAAGTGACAAGTGGAGTACCTCAGGGTTCAGTCCTGGGACCGCTCTTGTTTGGCATCTACTTCTCTGAAGTACAGGCCAACACTAAGGGATTCTGGCTAACAAGGTTCACAGATGACTGCAAACTGGGAGCCATTACTGAATCCCCAAATGATGTGGATATTCTACAAAAGGGCCTTACAGAAACAAATGATTTGTGCCAGAGCCATGGACTGAAGCTCAATGCCAAGAAATGTAGAGTTATCCACTTTGGGAAAAAACATGTACCAATGAATTACCACATAGGTGGTGTACATTAAACACCAAAAGTGTGATAAGAGACTTAGGGACACTGGTGGACAGTGGTCTCACCTTTGATAACCACATTGCCACAACAGTCAGGAAATCCTTCTATGTGGCACACCTCATCACTAAGGGCTTTTCATCCAGAAAAAAGGAGGTCATTGTCCCACTGTACTCATCCCTCATTAGACCTATTGTAGAATGCAATGCCCCATTTGGTATGTACCTCTCAAGACATATGCAATAACTGGAAAGGCCGCAGAAATACCTCACTAAAAAAACAACAGGCCTAAAGCAGATGCCCTATGCTTTCCATCTAAAAAACCTCCACCTATACTCCGTCGCACATCGTCTACTCAGAGGTGATCTCTGCTTAACATACAAGGACATGTCAAACCCAGAGCTGTTGGACATGCTACACTTAAAGAAATCCCAATCCCTCAGAGACACACACTCCAGGGATATAAACCTTGTCATCACAATGAACAAAACATGCTGGAGGGATAGGTTCCTGACCCAGAGACTCCCCAGTCTCTTGAATAGACTGCCCATACATATCAAGCAGAGTGCCTCTTTGGCCCTCTTCAAAAAGAACCTTGATGATTGGATGGGAGATAGGAAATTCACCCCGGTGATCACGTCAGTCACCCTGCTAGGCAGGGGTCCATGGAAGTAAATACTGTGGAAAGAAATAACCAGGGAATTGTGGGTCTATATTAGAACATCGAAGTTTCAAAACTTTGAATGTTCTAATATCGAACCCTATTCAGTGAAAGCTGAAAATATTGAAGCAACAGAAAACCAAATGTTTTCCTAGGGAAAGAATTTGGTTGTCCGTTTCTGTTGATTCAGTATTTTCAGCGCTGTGGTGGAAAGTTACAGGTCGGGTTCAGGTAAGTGTGTGATTGAGTGCGGGTTAGGGTAGTTAGGGTGTGGGTTAGGTATGTGTGCGATTGTGTGGACGTGAGGGTTAGGGTGGGTTAGGTGAGTTAGGGTTAGGGAGCGGGTTAGGTATGTGTATGATTGTGTGGACGTGAGGGTTAGGCAGGTTAGGTGAGTTACGGTTAGGGCACGGGTCAGGTAAGTGTGCGCTTGTGTGGACGCGAGGGTTAGGGCGGGGTAGGTGAGTTAGGGTTAGGGCACGGGTGAGGTGAGTGTGCGATAGTGACTGAAATTAAGGTTAGGGTTAAGGTAAGTGGATAGTTAGTGGTGTGTGTATAGTTCAGTGTAGGGTTAGGTGTAAGATTTTAGGTGTATGTATGTGGATTGCTGTTTGTTTGGTGTGCTTGTGTTGTGTGTATGTGTTTTGGAACAGCAAATTTTTTCCCTAGGAAAAAATGCACTGTTCTGTATGTTCAATGTTTTCAGCTTTCGCTGAATAGGGTTCGATATTAGAACATTCGAAGTTTTGAAACTTCGATGTTCTAATATAGACCCGGCTAGGCTTGTATAGGCCCTAGGCCCGATAGCCTAGTACCAACCTATGAACCTATAAGATAGATATGAACTGTCCAGCGTATTCATAAACATAATGCACAACTGCATAAATTAATTCTTCACAAAGTGTTTAGCGTGTCACTTGTCCTAATCCCCTTCAATACACACGTCACACCTACCCAGACCGATAAAAGAACCACAATCCCCCACTATTCCACAAAAGAAAGGGGAAGGGAAGGAGAGTGGGTAGCAACTTCATGCCAAATGTGATTTCTTACCCAGCTACACTTGCATAAAACCCCTTAAGTCCCTCCCTACCCTTACCTCATTCCTCCTAATCATCCCTCATTCCCATTTAACCTTTTCCTTCCCTCCTACCCTCTTAACTCCCACTAATATTATCTAACACCCCCTCTGAAGATGCCCCTGGACAAATTGGTTTGCAACCAAACCTCATTTGTCTCGGTCCCCTTCAATAAACACATCACACCGAATGACATTTGATGACCTTTATTAAAGTTCCATAAACATAACTTTGTTGACTAATATTTATTAATTACAACTGAAACATAGTATAGCTGATTTTAATCACAACATAAGCATCCATATAATGTTAATCAGGACAGTGTGACCTTGCTCATCCTGACTCAGTAAGCAGCGTCCATACCATAACTCGCTTACTTTACTTATGAAGAAGCATCCCACCACTCATTTCATTTACCATTTATTGAATTACACATCCAAGCAAATAAGCAGCATCCTTACTTCCGCTCGCTTATTTTATTTATCAAGCAGCCTCCAACTGCTCACTTTCCTTCCCCAACTCATTGAAATGAACATCCAACACCAGAGGGGGAAGAGAAGAGGGCAAGCCTGTCCCTCTTCTCCACCCACCAGCCTAACCAGGCTGCTCCCCCTTCTTCCTATGAAGCCAAACATCATTCTGTGTACCTCATCCCCTATGAACCAAACTGAATCCATGTCATCAGTATCCTAAAGCTCTATCATATAAATACTCAAAGCAACCAGTTACCTAGATCCCTCGCCAATGCCAAAATGATACCCATACCCTTGTAAAACCTCTGTAAATCAAACATATCCTCACTTATCCTAATTCCCAAAGCAGCTTCATAATCATTCCCAGGTCATTACCTTGCAAATTTACCCCAAAATAATAAGAGCCCTAAGCCATCGAAACAAAGAAAGCCCAGCTGCATGCCATCTTGTCTAACTCCAGCCTCCTTTTGTCACGCAAAGAATATAAAATGACCAATAGCCTTTTTCACACTGACTGATTTAATAATTCTACCACCGTACCCACTAATCTGAGGAAAAAGCATCTGATGACTAACATAACATTTGCAGACCAATGCTACCCCATTAATGAAATTCAACACATGCATAAAGCCAATGCATCCACAAAGGCATTGCCCCCCAGATTGTAACCCAAACAACCTCCATTTACCAGTGCCAGCCCTATCAACAAAACTTCTTGTCAGCAGCCATAATCTGCCAATCTTTGCATTATCAAACGTACCACAACCCCAACCCTTCAAATATATGACTTACCATCCCAGACTTGTAAAATCACATAACCCTGTTGCCTGTGCAACTATCTAATTGGAGCTAAATTTACCTTGAACAACTGAACTGCCTCACCTTGTTCCCAAGGTTAAACACAATTTAACAAGATCTTACAATGTTCTGTCATATACCCACCTATTAAACATCTCACCTGACAATGCCTGGAGCTAACACCACTGCCTTGTTGTCCAAATGAAAATTAACCATTTCCCTAAACTTCTACTAAAGCTTCAACACCAGACCACTGAAACCAAATAGTAACATCCCTCCCCCAACATCCTTCCATCATGTACATCCCTCATCCAAACATTCCCCTATCCAGCAAGCCTACAAGCCAAAAAACAATCCCCTCCAACATGTGCAAAACTCAGTAGCCTGAATGAGCTCCGTGACATCCCTAATCCACCGTTGCTCCAAAACCTTCACCCCTCCAAAATCTCTGCCCTGTATTACCTTGGCCTCTGATAAATCAAACAAACCATGACCTATATCCACTAACAGCAACCAACACAATGTATTACTTGAACCTTCAAACTTCTCCTTAAGCAAGGAAAAACAGTTCCTCACACATCCCCCTACCTGCATACCTTACAGTGCTCTGTCAAACCCCACACCAAGATATCAACTCCTGCGCAGCCAAATCCAATGGAGAACATTGCTAAAAAAAAAAAAAAAAAACACACACACACACAGGACACCAAGCAACATATCTGTACAGCCTTGCCATAAGACACACAAACTCAACTACCATCCCACACATGCAACCCAACCTCATGCTGTTATTGAGTCTGCCACACCTGTGGACAGCCCCCAAGTCATCATAAACAATCCCCAAACCTGCTTCACTCCGCCCCTCACGTACCTCATCCTCACTTGTCCACACTCTAATCACAAACCACACTGATTCTGATGTGACTTAATGAGCACCTAATAATGTATCATTACCTATGACCTCATCATGCACCCCTTCGGCTGCAGGACCATCAACCCAAGCAGAATCCATCACATTGCCAATCCACTTCCTTCAGGTCATTGACTGATGCACACTCTGCACTTTCCAATCCGTGACTTCATTGCGCACAACTCCAGCGGCCAGAACATCCATTGCAGCAGCATCCATCACTGTCCAAGTCATCTACCTTCAGGCCTCTGACTGATGCCCAATGTGCACTTCCTGATCTGCAAAAGAGAAGAAAACTGTAAATCCTCTGCACACACATAAAATAAAACTTCTTAATGACAACCTTAGCTGTGGCCAAGGACCTACTCTGTTCCAGCTGCACAGCTGCTATCCTGCCCCACCTTTCTTATCCTCCATAGCCTGGAACCACTGTCTCCCCCCAGCAAATTCTTTCACAACCTGGGAAGGAATGTACTGCCACAAAACAGCTTTATGGCAAAAGCAGCCATAACTGAAGCTTTGCTTTAAATGACCCTATTAAATGCAGAATGTAAATTGTTCTACCACTCGAGTATGTTACAACTAAACCTCACAGATGAAGGGAAATTTAAATATCAACACACCTGGTTAAACTTGTGATTTCCATACCACATCAAAATGGCACACTGTATAGGCAAGATAAGTTATTTTGTAAAACAGTCTGCTTAGCTCTCAACCTTCTGTCTCCAAAATGAGGAACATTAGCCACCATAATGTAGAACAAATGGACAAAATGCGGAAAACCTACTAATAGCTTACTAGCAGTTTAACTAGGAAGATAGCTTCACCGAGCACTGATCTAATTCTATTGCTGGGTCGCCCTAGGGGATACATGGGTTACCCAGTTGATAATGGCTATCCAGACTTCTGCATGTTATTTGGCATGTAGCACACAAGGTGATCACAGGAAAGTTAATACAAGAAGGCAGGGGAACGATGGGTCCCAAGTGGTTTTAAAATTACAAAACTAAATAAATATTTACAGAGTTATTGGAGTTCAGAATTAGTTATCTGGGGAACAATATGGCCAACACATGCTGTCAGGCATCTTCAGAAAATTATTCAGTTGATTTTCTTTTGTTCCTAAGCAAGCTCTTACAGCCCTGTTTACTTAAACCAAACTTATACCATAATTAAACTAATGCAAATGCCAGACCTCAAAAGTATGTTTGAGCACTTTCAGTTTACTTATAAGACCTCTTCAGAACACAGTTTGTAGAGAGAACATATAAAAATTGTCTTTGTTTCATCATCTCATTTAAGCCTGCAGTTTTAATAAACTTGTAGTGGAAATGACATCTGCAATACATGGCTAAACTATGACATCTAAACTTAATTGCCACTCTATTTATTTATTTATTTTATTATTATTTTTTTTTTTTTTGCGTAAGAGAATTCATACACTGATTTAATAGCCTGTCTTGACAGATAGTTATAATGCCAAAATTGGTTCAGTGAGCATTTCCGGCCTTCACTTTTAGTGATATTAGCCACCCCGAATCCCAAAATCCCAAAGCCCACAGTCATCACATTTTAAAGTGTGTGCAGCAACCCCCCCTTTTTTTATTATCAAGAAGCCCTAAGCTACACTGCGCATGTGTGGTGATCTACTGTAAACCAAGGGTGCCTCATGGCTGCAGAGCACCCAAAGTGCCTACCAAATGGCCTGCAGGCATCAGGGACAGTATGGTATGGCTACTACCCACTGAGACCACCATGCCTCTCGATAAGGACCGCCACACAACCGAGTTGCAAAGTTGACATCATCACACCTTGAGAACTCCATTAACCCATACTCCCCCAACAATGAACTCTTTACTCCAGCCCTGCAACCTGCAGATCACATTCACTACATGCCTCTGGCCCATACCTCTCAACCTCCTAAGAGCTATAAATCTAAACAAAAGTCATGGATAAACGTGGAAGAAAGGTCCAAATCAGGACAATTGTAGATACTGTTCTACAAACTTAGTAAGTTGCTGGAATAATGAATTTCGCAATATCCAGAAATTCCTGAAGGGTACCATTTATAAAACTGAAATAATTAGTATGTAAGTCCAAAACCTCAATAGCGTAACAGCAGACTAAGATTATGAGGCAAAATGTGGACCTTAAGCAGAAGTCTGTATAATCAACATAAAAGCGGGATAAAAGGCTCTCGCATATTCCATCCAAACCAACCATCCTGCCCCCCCACCCACTCTACACCACCTAACCTACACAGAGCAATGAACTCCTTATTCTGTCCAAACACCTAACTGGTGAGACAACAAGTGAGAAAACAGCAATGGTTGTGGAATTTTTTTTTTTTTTGCAAAACCTGAAGCCTTGACAATGGGAAGGTATCATGGCCCGTGAAAACCGTTACCTTGAGCCAACCAGCTCAGCTGGCCACAGTCTGGTACTGTAATCATACCTTTCTGACAAGAATCTGGACCAAGCATAAGTAAAATAAGGCCATTTTCTCTTTTTTTTTTTTTTTACTCTTACAAACTTAGAAAGTGGATGAAATACCCAGTTTTGCATAGCATGAATTCCTAAATAGTTTGAAGTCTGTTGTGTTAACAGAAACATGCCAAACATACGAGACAAAGTGGGCATTCTGATTCCTCCCCCACCCCCTGCAAAGCACGGAGATGATAGTGTTCTCACAAACCTACGGAAAGAAGAATCAAACCAGAGTACACCTTAGCACATAGCTAGTACACCAAACAGTGTTAAGTAGTGCAGTCCATTACCATATTCCCCACACTTCAAAAAGCAGGCTACAATATATATGTGCAAAATCAATTAAAAACAGCATCTGTTTGCACAGTAATCAGTTTAAACAAGCATCATTAGATTAGTACTACTATCCAATAAACAACTGAAATTATCGCTCAATTGAGAAAACGCTGAACGTGGGTGAAAGACAGTTGCTTAACTAAGCAGCCAATCAGAACACACAAACACATTAAACCAGATAATCCCAAGGAACCACCATGCTCAGGAGCTAAAATGTTGAGAATTATGGCCTTGATTTGCCTTCACTCATATCCCAATTAGTAAAGGAAACAGAACTTTTTTTTTTGACAAAGAAAAGTGAAAGAATACTCTGTCCTATACATTATATACTGTATTTTCAAACTACTACTAGCATGATTATTAGCTTGAATAAAAGCTGCAAGAATAATATGAAATATAAAGGGTTAATTTAAAAATAGTGTAAAATCGTGAAAAATAGAAAGTAGCATATGTGCTGGCAAACATAATAGCTTAAATAGATTTTTGGCATCCATGTGAAGGAGTATGTTATTGAGAAATAAAGTCTGTAAAAATAACTATGTAGATGGCAGCTGTAAGGACATCCATGAAGTAAAGCTGAAACATCAAGCAAGATAAAGATGAAACACAGATAGTGCTGGAACATTATGCTTAAACAGACTTTGGGAATTTGCTATAGAGAGCTGACAGCATATGTGTTGCGTGTTTGTAGAACCACCCGCTATTTGGATGACATTTTCATCATGTGGAAAGGTGGTGAAACTATGGCATTAGACTTTGTACATTATATCTCAGGGTCCACTAGCTTTTTGGAGTTCACTTGTGATTTACAAGGACAAAAAAATTTCCTGCCTAGATGCCAAAATTGACTAAGGATAGGTTTAATAGGAGATTTACATCTAAAATCTTCAGGAAACCCACATACTTGAATGCCTTTTTGCACTACACAAGCTCCCACCCCTACAACCAGAAAAGAGCAGTCATTAAAGGCCAGCTTGTTAGGGAAGCAAGGATGGTGACCCTTGACTCTGATTTCTCGGAAGAATGTAACCTATTGAGGAAAATGTTCCTTAAGTGGGGTTACTCTTCGAGATTAGTGAGCCAGTTAATCAGTGAAGTTCACATTAAAAGGACTAATGGGACATTTAAACCATTTCTGTTTGGGTTAAGTGAGTGTGAACATGTGATTTGAGACACGGTGGTGAGGGACCTAACTATGCAGGAAGTGGTCCCTATACAAGATTTTTTTTGATGCCTACTGTTGGGCAGGATTTGTTGGCTGAACCAACTAGTATAATAATGGATAACAAATTTCCATACTTACAAACCCCTGGGGGTAACACCATTGGATTTGTTACCACTTTTTCATTGGATGCACCCTTATTGAGGGATATCCTGATAAAAAATTGGTGTTTCCTTCGTGAGGATACATCTATTCGAGACAAGGTGGGTGATATACCAACAGTGTTTTTTAGGAGGGGTTGGAACTTGAAAGCAATTTTGGAGAATTGTATGTCGTATAATCACTCCCCCTATCATGGAATGTCAAAATGTGGGCGTTGTCGATCGTGTAAATATATTAACACTGGTAATATTTGTACAGTACGGAATCATCGTTTCCCATTTAAGGGGACATTTAATTGTGAGTCAAAGGGGGTTGTTTATTTGAGCATGTGCCAGAATTGCCTGTCCTTTTATGTTGGAAAGATTGAGAGATCTTTGAAGCTTAGCATTTATGAGCACATTTATAACATCAATAAGATAAATTTGAATAATGCTTTGGCTAGGCACGTGAATTTAAACGCTACCCATGAATTCCTGTTTTTAGCTATCGACAGGGTAATGGACAATGATGGGGGGGTCCAACATCCCTAAGATTAGATGAAAAAGAATTAGCCTGGAAACTTAGGCTTAATGCCCATACACCCCCAGGGCTAAACGATAGCTTATCTATTAAATGTATTCTTAAACTGAAATCTTTGCTTAGATGATATAATCAACTGCATTCCTAAATTTATTTATTTATGATGTTCCTTGTTGGGTGGATTTGGAAAATGTATATATTTGTGAATTGACATCTTCCCCTTTTAAGATTTTTGAATAAGAATGAGTATGGTTATATGGTTATAAGTTTAAAGTAGAAACTTTTTAGCATGTGTTCTTATATATACTTTTTTAATTATGTATAATAATTAAGTATGATACTGATTTTAATGGTAATAATTTGGATTAACTGATGGGTTTAGTGTACTGATGAAATTTAATTGTGATTTTTGACTTTTGCCTGTTTGTTTAAATGTGGGCAGGTTTTGGTCAATGCATGTGATGATGTCATAACTGTATAGTATTTAAGTTGATTAATGTATTTTTTTTTGTCTGAAGAAGTTTACTGTATTTCAGTAAAAGAAAGTGCTTACTTATACTTACTTGTGGTCTTGAGCTTTATTCTTTATTTTCGTTTGTGGAGTGTACTAGTGTTGGATGTCCTTTTTGTGTTAAATAAGCAAATGTGTAAGAGCAAAGTGTCACAGTCTACGTAACAACCATAAGGGCAAGCATACATTCAATTCTCACAGCATAAAACATACAATACTGCAATAAAATGATGTATACTACAGGGAAAAAGGCATGCTTTCAATTTTACACTAACTGTGTAAACAGTACTACAAAAGGTATGTAATTAGCAGGCTTCAATGCTATGTTTAAAAATTGGACCAAGTATACATTACAGCCATGTATATACAAATACAAAAACAATCTGTACAAGCAAATGTATTCTGTACAGTATATAGTAAATGGTTTATCTAAATAGAGTAACAAGTCATAGCTTGACATTTGTGATGTGTTTTTTTTTCAAAAACAAGACTGCAATGCCTTTGCAATACAATTCTCAAGCGTTGTCAATAAATTGCAGTATAAAACATCACTGTGTAGAGTCATATTCAGATTCTTCCAGTTCTAATAGCAATGGTTATCATCATTGTGTTGAAAATATTAAACTGTGTTAACTTGCTATATTAAAATCAAATCTAAAGATTTTGTTTCCCAATGTGTTTCTAGTTTATAGCAATATAAATTGACTATAGACAGTTTTGTATTTATAATAAAACAGAGGGAATGTATACAGTGATAGGTGTGTTTAAATATGTATAAATGCATGTGTACATCTATTTGCTAGTTAGATGCATATACACATCTGTTGCTATAATATATGTAAAAATAATATAGTTAGTTAAATACATGTATTTCTGTATGGTAGTATAAATATATTCTAGTACAGCTTGAGACAAGCTGAATGTTCAGTGTCTGGAACATGCTTCAAGGACTATAGACAAAAATGCAGCTGTGAGACAAGGCAGCATTCAACACAGACATCTGCATTTCATTTGCATCATTCTGAACATCAAAACAGAGGGAATTACAATATTTCATGAATAAAACTTAGGAAAATGTTACACAAAATAGAATACAAGACAATTTCAGTTGTAAAAAGCATATAGCATGTACCTTTGGAAAGATAACATTTAACACAAATATAACAGCATGGTTAGCTAAACAAGGTCAGGCATACATAAAAGTAGAGAAACAATCAAAGACTGACATAAACATTTCAGTAAACAGCTCTGTCTCTATTAGATGCTGTGCATTACCTAAAAATGTAACAGTTCTGACAAGGAAAGACACCATGCAAAAATGTGACAGTGTGTAGACAATAACACAAATATAAGAATAAACTCAACAGAGGAAGAAAAGGGTATGATTTCTACCAATACTCTGTTTATTTGTATAAACAACACAGTATTACAAGAAAAAGGACCATGGGTTAAAATACTTACCATTCTGGGTAATAAACCAGTACTTCATGCAGATCAAGTGGTAAAAGTACCATCCACTTGTACCATGATAGGACAACAATACCAAAAGACAATATTGCACTTCAATATTACATTTCCAAGTTTTAAAGTTACCAAATGCAGATTTAAAAGACCTTGATATGAACACTAGTAAAACAAGATATCTCACAGATTATACATTTACAAGTACAAGGAAATCTTACTATTTAGTAAGTCATTACAAATATCTTTGATAGACAGATTACAATTTAGTATAAATGGGCAATATTGCCTTCAAATTTCAAAATGTTTGTTAAAGTGTCACCACAGTTTGTATGTGTGGTTTCAAATAACCCAGTGTTAATAGTAAAAGACAAAAACAGAAGCTGACACTGCCCATAATTGGTGGGACATATTTAAAGAATGGCCATCATCTGGGACCAAATTGATAAATTGGTTAATACATCCTGTGTTAATAGTTTTAAAAGTCATAATAATAATAATAATAATAATAATAATAATAATAACAGCTTACAATAGTTTATATGCTGCAGGTTACAAAGAGTTGCAGTAACTCAACAAGTTATGATTGTAAATATGAGCAAAGTGGCAAATGCTGTAAATAGCAATGCTGATGAAACAAATGCACTCTTTTCTTTAAGTGAAGTTTAGTCCGTTCCTCAAAAAAATCAAAAAAAGGGGAACTGAAGGAATACTCTGCTCTAAATAGTATATACTGTCTTTTCAAACTACTGCTAGCATGATTATTAGCTTGAATAAAAGCTGCAAGAATAATATGAAATATAAAGGGTTAATTTAAAAATAGTGTAAAATGCTGAAAAATAGAAAGTAGCATATGTGCTGGCAAACATAATAGCTTAAATAGATTTTTGGCATCCATGTGAAGGAGTATGTTATTGAGAAACAAAGTCTGTAAAAATAACTACGTAGATGCAAGGACATCCATGAAGTAAAGCTGAAACATCAAGCAAGATAAAGATGAAACACAGATAGTGCTGGAACATTATGCTTAAACAGACTTTGGGAATTTGATATAGAGAGCTGACAGCATATGTGCTGTGTGTTTGTAGAACCAAAAGTCAAATGTAACAGAAATGTCGTACTAACTAAAGCAGTTTAGTGAAGCAGTTTGCCTCCGTGTATTTATTGTACTTAGTACAATCCAGTATTTAAAATTAGCTGTTCATTCTAAGAGTTAATATACTGCGGTGTGCTTGCATGCAAATGTAAATAACAAGAAGGAACCAACAGAAGGTAGTACAGAATTCTTCAAAAAGGGGAGATGGAAAGATTTGAAATAATAATTACCTGTTTAACCCCATACACTGAAACAATGCCTGCCCTCATTTAAGCCTATAAAGCTGACATCCCACAATGTATTAATGTTTAATTTAAATTAAGTCTTTAGTTTACGTAACCTACAACAGTAACCCCCCGGCAAGTAACTGTAGTAAATTAAAGACCCCAATGTACCAATATTACCGTTAGAGCCTCCGTAGCTTTGAAAATCTATTATTAGAGAAAGGAAGGAAATAGTACACCCACCATGCTCACCTCATTCCTCCTGTCCCTATTAACCACAAGGCCTACCTGACCACCAAAGTACTTACAAGTCATCGTTTATGTAATCCTGCTCCGTAGCAAGTTCACGCCAAATGTGATTCCTTACCCAGCTACACTTGCATAAAACCACTTAAGCCCCTCCCTACCCATACCTCATTTCCTCCTAATCATCCTGTATTCCCATTTAACCCTTCCTTCCCCTCCTACCCTCTTAACTCCCACTAATATTATCTAACACCCCTTCTGAAGATGTCCCTGGACAAATTGGTTTGTTAACAAACCTCATTTGTCAGTGCCAGATTTCTTAGGCATGGGCAATGGTGATGACAGCTGCTATACAAAAGAATGGCAATGACTTTTGAATTGTGCAGGGGTGCCACAGTACATATATTACAGCATGTAAAATGATAAAATTTGCATTGATCTAGCCAGACAGTTATTTCCTCACTGATCCACAGTATGGATCAGACATAAAACCTGTGTTGGTCTTAAAATGGCTCAGCAGGACTTTACTTATATGATTAGTCTTACTCATTGAATCATGTGACAGGGAGGCAGGAAACAGCTACATGAAAGTGTGTCCATGTCTAGAATTCCTTTCTCAGTAGACATTTCCTGCTTTGTTCTTCTCTGTAGTTATACCATACAGTTTCATTCATTAAGCATGACTGCAGCAGACATTAGCATACCAAGCTTAGTGTACAGACATGTTACTGTTAGAATTCAGCAGTGTTACTGCATGGTGGGTGGGGCATGTGATTGTGGCAGCAGTTTGACCTACACCACAGGGAAATGGGTAGACAAGCTGGATCTTTATCATTTCTCAACAGTTTTTCATTTTGTTGTATATATCAGCAGCTTTTGACTCTAGACTCCAAAAAGATGGAAACTTTCCTTTTGTACATTCCTGCTAAAATAAATTCAAAATATGTTTATTTCTTTTATTTTTGCCCCAACCTTCCATAGTTATCTCTCTTTTCTCCTGTCTTCTCAAACCCATCACGATTTTCTGCTTTCCCTTTCACCTCTTTCTATACTCCGTCCTGCGCATCTACTCCTGTCTTGCTTGCTTCTTTCTTATGCTATCATTTTTCTTTCTCAGTGAACCCTTAACAACTCTCTTCAAATTCATCCCATCATTCCTCACATGCACACCATCCTTAGAATGCAGTATTCCTTTTCAGCAAAATTTCATCTTCCAGCAACTTAAGTTTTACAAATCTTAGTCATTCTGCATTTACACATCCCTTGCACTTTAGCAATCTCTTCTGCCATTTTGGTTTCAACTTTCTTAACTTTCTTCTTTTTAACATTTCAGACTGACTGCTTGCTTTATTTTTTATTTATTTTCTAATCTTTGATACCACAATCACTTTTTCTTCCTATAAATGCTTCTAGAACTTGGATTCAAATGTTCAGTGAATCTTGTGTTATATATAGGGTGCCCTATTGGAATTTTGAGGCTTTATATGACTCTCAGAACTCAAACAAATTAAAAGCAAAGCATGAAATTTTGTGTTAATATACAAAAGCATTTTTAACAGGGGGGAGTCTCTCTACAATTTCCCTATGCAAAGGGTAATTGCACCCACACCACATACACACAGTATGCAATGATCGAGATTGTTGGAGCTCGGAGGAGGGATTATTCAAAATATGGCAATTTCAGCTTTAGCACATTTTTGCCTCAGCTGTGATTAATTTCCCATGGTTTGGGGAGTAGCCCTATTGCATCAGGAAAACACAATGAATTCAAGCTATACATTAAGTTTTTCACAGGCAATCAGAAATAAACTCTTCACCAAAATGGTGGACTGGGATCTACACTAGTACAGGCTTGGTTTGTTTGCAAGCTTTATATACGGATGCGATATAAGATTCTGAAAAATTCCATAAAATTCTTGGGGCAGTATTAACAGTTTACAAAAAAATAAATAAACAATTTACATCCTACTTCTTTCAGAGAGAAGATAATTAATTTAGTAGCATACAGCTGGTGATGTAAAGCAAAAATTAATTAATTTGACCTGCACCATTCAAATAAACTGCTTACTATGCCTGACAGATGAATACCATTATTTACTTTTCACACGTGACAAATCCAGCAACTTTCAGAGAATAGAATCAGCCAATTTCCTGTCAATGACCTACCTTACACCTTCACCTAGCAGGCCCTTAATGAAACAACTAATAGGTCTGAAGTGCTTTCAGAAGTAATTGTTTTTGTCTTTCTCATCAACACAAGTTGCTAATTATTGGTCACTAGCTATCATTCTCACCTGATGAGGTTGGAGAAGCTGTTCAGGATCATTATTTAGATCACCTGACTGCAGCCTCCAGTCAGATCTGTGATGCGTCCTTCACAGCAGAAAAAGGTTTGTAAGTTGAAATGGAAAAATGTGCTATTTTGGTAGTACATTTTCCAATTTCAACAAAATAATAGTACAGTGCATTTTTTTTTAAACAGAGTTCTGAACATCTTCAAAAAGGGGGCAGCACGCACCCCTGCACCCATGCCTAAATCCGTCACTGGGATAGGCTTTTAGTTGCAACAAATAACACCTTCTCTCAGCACTTCCACCCCACTCAATCTGTCTAATAAAATGAGTATTTCCCTCTCATTACCAGGGACTTCCTTAAAAAGCTGTGCAATAGAAAATCTAACCAGTCAGTACATCAGTCCTAAACACTGTCAATGTAAAAGTATCCCATTCTTCCCATACACCAGAACTCTGCATTCACGTCTTTGTCATTATTCCACTGCATGTGTTTGTCCACACAACACTGCATGCACCTTTTCCACAGCAATGTACGCTTTAAAACTATTAATCCCTATCCTTCAGCAGTGTATCTAGTAGCATTTGCATCCCATGCACAGTTGTTAAGGGTATGGTTGAAATACTTAATACAGCCTCATACTATGAGCAGACCAATATCTGAGCAAACCAAACTCTGTTAGTATGTCTTAGTAAGAAGAGTAATCCCCTATCATTAGCAGTCAAGTACCTTTTATAGTGGCTGTTTTACCTTTTTCATAATATGCTAGCCATAAAAGAATATTTAAAACATTAATTATTTTACATGCAATACCTTTACTCATAGGAACAAATTCAAACTATTCTAACTGTATTTAGATACATTAAAGTTTTAATAAATGACAAATCTGGTATATTAAGACCCTCATTTGTCACCCCCTGTATAATCATTGTATAGATTTTCCCTTATTATTGTACTAATGAGGATGAATCCACGAAGCTGTCTTTTCTGCATCTTAGATTCTTACCACGCTTAAAATTATTTTTCTAAGAATTCATAAGTGGGACTCTTTCATTATGTTATTTAAATTATGAGTTAAATAATTAGTGTAACACACATTGTGGGAATTTCATACAGTACTAAAGCTGTCATTAAACATGTCATTATTCATCTTTTATGATGCACTGAGACTAATGTATTTTAGCACATCCAGTAACTGGCCTTTCCTAGCAATCACTGTAGAAAATTAGAAATATTCAAAATAATTGGATGCCTTAAATGTCTAAATATGACTTATGTTATTAGGCAGGAAGGACATAAGGAGTGGTACATGTTATCAAATTGTATAAGTCTAGTTCATTAACGTGGGTTATAATGTGTGTGAAATAATAAAAAAAATACAACTGCAAATACAGAATCATTATAATTTATAAATAAAGGCAAGTTAAAGCCAAATAAAAAAAAAAACAGCAAGAAATCTGAGGAAAGCGGAAGAACACCACGGAGCCATCATACAATGACATTATTTAAGAAAAGTAAATTTTTTCTTAAATAATGTCATTCTATAATAGCAATAACTGACTCTGTGGTGTTGTATATTGAAGATTTAGCCATGGTTGGCTTTTTTTAATCATGCAGGCTTCATCCTCATGATTAAACCACACCAACTGTGGGTAAATCTTCAATATACCACACCCACATCATTGGTTATTGCTATAGTATAATATACAGAATTACACAAAATGCAATGTTTTTAAAAGCTGATACAGTACTAAATATAGAAAACACAAATTATACAATGACTGTCCATTAATATTCAAAAAGTAGCACGTTGATTAGTCAGCCCAACCAGCGTGCTCATTGTAAAGCCAGGCATATACCAATGGAAAAAGGTCTGGTTGCCCGGACATTTTTCCATTAATGTATGACATAAACATTTCAGTTAAACAAACAAACAAAAAAAAAAAATAATAAACTTACAAAACCAGAAACTTGAAACCAATGAGAGAGATGATATACAGATACAAAAATAAAAGAATAATCGGGTATGTTATGAAAAACTAGAGAAACATACCCGATTATCCTTTTTTCTATGTCCCATCTCTCCTGTACCTTCAAAGTGTCTTGGTATCTGTTTTTCTTAATTAAAAAAAAGCAACGGAGATCTTCCTTTCTTCGTTGCTTCCTGTATACAGCACCTGTCACAGAGTATTGATGTACTGCGTAAGCATAGGAAAGAAAGTCCCATATAAATGCGCACTACATCAAAAAAAGCAGTGGGACACCTGAGAAAAGTGGAAGGACACCACGGAGTCATCATATAATGACATTATTTAAGAAAAGTAAGTTATTTTTTTCTTAACTAATGTCATCGTATAATAGCAATAATCAACTCTGTGGTGTGGTATATTGAAGATTTACCCACGGTTGTCTTTGTTTAATCACTCAGGATTCGCCTTCATGACTAAACGAGCCAACCATGGGTAAATATTCAATATACCACACTCACGTTGTTGGTTATTGCTATAGTAAACAACAGAGTGCTACAGTCAGTTTTATGCATTCTGTTAAATCCTGAAGATAGCAGTAGTAGTTAGCACAAGATGTATATGAATATATACTTTATTTCATTTAAGTTTCTTTATCAGGGAAGTACACTTAAAGCTGGAGCTAGCAAAACTTTTGTAAGTTGGTTGAGTATGCTTTGATTTCATAGAATGGTACTATAAGGCATGTAGTGAGATACTGTGATAACTAAAATCATCAAAGCTGAGAGATGCAGAGGTATGAGAAAATTGAGAAAGTAAGGCAATGTATATTTTGAGGGTTAGCAGAGATAAAGGCTAGCTGTGATAAATAAAATAGTGGCATAGAATTGATAACATAAGCAGAGGTCCTTTACTTGTCAGTAGAACATACATTAGCATGGTTGGGTTGTACTTGCTATGTGGCTTCACATTTTCATTTTCACTCAGCATTAAACCAGTCATTTACATAAAAGCTATAATAAATTATTGCTATGATTAATTCATAGTGTTTCACAGAAGAAATTTAAGATTTCAGGGCAAGATATCCAAAGAGGAATTTATCATACTCTTCTGCTCCTTGTTGGATTAATAAGGCATACTTCTTTAAATATGAATTAGATTTTACAGCAGAGCTGGATCTTGGTCATTTAGGACCCTAGGCAGGGTAATTAACCTGGGACCCCACCAGCCATACCAATATCCTATTACTTGGCTGTCAGTTTCCATTTTGCATAGAACATTGTTCAATCCTATGAGTGTGCAAACTATTTTCCTCTTTAATATTACAATGATCAGAGATTTGGATTTAATTTAAAACTTTCAGTTCAAATTATACAATGAAAACACTGACAGCCATTTCAGTCTCTAATTGAAAGCCAACTTAGGTTTAACAACAATAAAATTCTCTTACCTTGAAACTTACCTTTATTGAAAATGCATCTGGTAACTCAGTAAAGTACCAAAGATGTGCTGAGATTCATAGTCAATTAGCATACGGTAAAGCACCAATTAGCAGGTATGTGAATGGTGCAGGAATTCAAAAGACAAATGTGTAACACATTTGATAACAGCCTCAGAGAGCCCACTGAATACAAGTGCCCATTTTCAGAGGCAGTCCAGGATTACTGTCTGGCGAAGTGACATGGTCAAAGACATATAGTACACAAAAGGTAGCTGAGGGAATTAAACTCTTTACTAAAGGAAGCAGCTAAGAGCATTACTCATATGTGCTAAGCACCAGGTAAACTGGTGTAGCCAAAAACAGTACATTTTACACCCACATGCCTGCAAAAAACAGGCTAAATTATAAATGTATTCATGGTTAAAAATTAATGTTAAACTTGTAGACTTCATGGTGTTGAGTTTATTCGCAATCACATAATTAACAAGCTGTCAGTGCATAAAACAAGAAAAGAAAGGATCATAACTGAGGAACATGGCTCATATAATGGTGCTTTTGTTTACTACAATCACTTCCTTCCTTTGCACATTAACTGCTCTAGGATCCAGAAGCCAAGTATTTATTCACATAGATCAATTGCAGCTCCTTGTATAAAGGCATAAAACTCAGATGTCTGAGACCAAATGAATGAACAAATATATAAATTATGTCATAGAACTGTATTTCATTTCACAGCTGTGAGAACCACACAGTGCAACCCATTTCTTCATCCATGCCTTTCCAACAGCATAGCTCAAGGAACTGAGACAAAAACCCTAAAATCATTATCAGGATTTAAATATTTCTTGTACATGGCTAGAAAGTTGCTAGAATAGCAGTCTTTGTATTAACAAGCATTACTGTAGGATATGATGTCAGAAACTTGCATGTCTGTCATTATTTAGTGAGTGCACTCTACAACAATTTGCCAGAAAACCACAAATTGTACTAGAAAAAGACCAAATTACTTCTCATCTTCTTTGATCAATAATTCTGGACAAAACTGAACATAATGGGAGGGACAACAAATATGAACAATTGTAAATATTTATTTTATTTTTTCTAATTCTTAACCAGTTAAACCCACAGGGCAAAAAATGTTCTCCTTAGCGGTGACCCTAGGGACACTGTCTGGATAAATGACTTTCTCAAAGTTGCACAAAAAGCAAAAGGTGGCAAAAAGGATACAAGCCCTGCACTATCAGCTGCAGTTGATTAATAGTGCAAAGCCGAAGTGCCACATCACTCTAATTCACTTAAAACTTAGCAGAGCATCAGGTGTTGCATGGGCACGCATTTCCTTAGCCAAGAACATTTCTAAATTCTATTGCATAACTCACTGTAATCTGCAGTGCTTTACAATTAAAACAAAAAGTCACAGAGCAGAAATATCACACAAAGTCAGAGATGTTCTGCAAAAAAGGTTTAACTAGGTATGCAGTCCAGGGGAATATTAAGGAGCCTAGAACAACTTCCCAGTTGCCCCAAAGTACTGTTTGGTGAAGTCATTTTCTCAAGGTAACACAGCAGGTAAATGAGGGTGGAAGGATTCAAACTCTATATCACTGTTACATGAAGTAGTTCATCTACAAGTCTGAGCTTTTGTTCTTTGCACTAACTGTGAGATTGTCGAAAGAAATAAAAGGTGGACTACCAATTCACTTAAAACCTTAACAGAACAAAAGGCTAATGATAACATGTTTTTTTCTGAACCAGGACAATGAAACATTAATGACTGGCTGTGATCCTCAGATATGTATCAGAAATGAAGTAGCCAGTGAAGGTGTGGCAGTTGTTGCAGATGATTAAGTCTCCATGCTGTTTGTGAGCAGCTTGCTGTAGTTAAGGATGCAAGGTGTGATGTCTTCTTATAGGCTCATAGGAGATTACTGGGCTAACAGCTCAAGAGCCCTTACAAGCCTAGCTAGTTTTACCCAGATTTTACACAATTTTCTATCCCTAGGGGAAGTTAACAAGGGTCAGAAAGCGGGAATTTGACTACTTTTACAGACTGCCTCTGTCCATAAGGAATATGGGTGCCACCCCAGGAGTGAATTTGCTATTTCCCATCCATCATTCCAGATTGCACTTGAGGATGGTCAGAGAAGGGCTCTGCTTCACATGATAAGGAATCCTTTTCCAGAGGAGGGGTAATCTCTGGGACACTAACGTGCCTCTCCAGCATTATCTACTCATGTCAGAGATCAGGTTTAGATCTTTAGAGTGGGTAACCCTCATGCAGTTAGTTTTGCAAATATGCAACATTTACATCAAGCCTGGATAAGAGGCTGCCTTGTAAGTGAGACACAGACCACCCCTCGCTAATCAGCAGGAAACAGAATACAGTGATAGGGATTTTAATCGGTCCACATGTGACATGTTGGTTACACCTTATATTTTTTGGTGAGAAACCTCTGAGGTAGCACAAACTCTTGCAGCTGCCTGGCATGGTACATGCCAAAGAGTGCTTTGTGCTTGATCATTGGTCTGATGATGACTGAGTATAGTGGTACTATGACATCCTTAGATCTGGACACCATGCCCTTACTTATATGCTAAGCGACATAGAAGGATTTTCTTACCACCATGGACATATGGTGGTCAAAGTTCAGATAACTATTTGAGTACCCAGATGTCTCACCACTGGGCCACTCATAGGGGGTGTCTTCAGTGTTATAATTTTCAGGGTATTTGATTTCCTAAATGGTATTATTATGCATTTCTTCACATTTAGTTTGAGGCCATGGCTCTGACACCAATGATTAGTCTGTGTCAGACCTTTCTGTAGGATATCAACACCATTTGGAGTCAATGATTGCCCCCAACTTGCAGTCATCAGCAAACATAATCAACCAAAGGACATCTACATTTGTCTTGGCATCTGACAAGTATATTCATAGGATCATAGGATCATATGAAGTTATTAGGCTATTGGCCCTGAGGCTCTTACAAGCCTAGCCAAGAATTTAGCCCATGTTCCAACAAGTCAGCACCCTATGCCACTGTCCAGCAGGGACAAAGCTGGAATCCCAGGGGTGTATTTTCTGTTCCCTGTCAAGTTATCCAGGTTGTGCTTAAAAAGGTTTAATGAGGTACTCTACTTACATGGAGAAGGTGTCTATTCCACAAAAGGGGGAGTCTCTAGGACACAAATCTGTCCCACCAACAAGTCCTATTGATGTCACAGACCAGGTTGAAGTCTTGTGTATGGGTTGCTTGACTTGCGGATATGGTGGACTCCCTTTCGAACATTATGGGGCCCAACATTGAGCCCTGTGGTATTTCACTAGTGACTGGCCTCTTGCTAGATGTGGAATCCCAGCTCTAATAACATGTGTCCTATCCATGAGAAATTTGGCTATCTAACTAGTGATTTAGAGGTTTATGCCCAATCTTGTGATTTTATCTGTAATACCAAACTGGGATATTGTGTCAAATGCTCTGGCCAGGTTAAGGTTGGTGGTGTGCACTGTCTTACCCTCACCCACGGCTTCAGTGACCTTCTCAAAAAAGTCCAGCAAATTGAGCAGGCAGGACCTGCACTTGATGAAGCAGAACTGGGCTTGGTCTAGAGTTTGGAGATTTCTTATGTTGTTATTAATCAGGTCCATGGTTATCCTTTCCATAGCCTTGCATATGAGGCTAGTCAGACTTATGGGTCGGTAGTTTCCTAGGTCAGTTTATGCCCCTCTTCCCCTTTGTGCAGAGGGATGACTGTTGCTGCTCTTCACTCTACTGGGCAATGCCTGTCTAGAGACTGTGGTTAAATTGAGATCCAAATGGGTCTGCTGGGTTATGTTTCAAGCTATTTAATAGGCACCCTGGGATTGTGTTAGGGCACACTGATGCTGCATTTCTAGCTTTAGAGAGTGCAGTGCCTGCCTGTTCTTTTGTGATAAATAGGCCAAGGAATGGTAGGGGGTATTTTATAGGGAGTGACCGGCGGTGATGAGTGGGTGAAATTTGAGCTGAATTTATGGGCCAGCATGTTTGCTATTTCTTCTAGCTGAGTAGAGGTAGTGCCATCTAGAGCCAACTCAGCACATTGTCGAGTGTTTCCCTTAAGATTTCAGACATAACTAAAAAAATGGTTATCCTTTGCATGGGAGGTTATTTTAGTATTTTAGTCTCGTATTTAGCTTTTGAAGACTTGACTTGACAAGTTCCCTAATTTGCCTGTTGGGATTAGTGAGGGATTTTTTCTCTGTTGTGCTCCCTACCACTTATTTCTAGACAAGATATTTTTTCTTCTGTTGTATAGACTATTTATGCCGGGGAGTCCACCACGATTTGCTTATTTTTCTGGCTACATCTGGGTATAGTTCGGTCAGGTGCTGATGTTTTTATGTAGTTTAGTGGTTGTACAAGGCATCTGTTTAACTTCTGCATAGGCATCTGCATTTTTGGGGTTAGGGGGAGCTTTAACATTACCTATGCTATCGCTTAATAGGAAGTAATTTGCCTTGAAAAAATTCTTTAGGGTTTTAGGGTTTGATGGGGTATTGCCATTACATTTATTTGAAAAGAGACCAATTTATGATCTGATCTTACCAATGAGAACATTAAGCTGGGGAGAGGGAGCAATATTCTCCC
This sequence comes from Protopterus annectens, assembly GCF_019279795.1. NCBI lineage: Eukaryota > Metazoa > Chordata > Ceratodontiformes > Protopteridae > Protopterus > Protopterus annectens. The sequence goes on from NC_056725.1 coordinate 281,120,010, forward strand.
ATATCTGAGAGTACTGTGGCAAGGATATTTGAACCCCTACTGGGAGTGTTCCAGAGCATTTGCATCGCAATGTCCAGGTGTCTCTGAGCCTCCATGGTAGTAGTATATGTTTCCCAGTTTATGGAGGGGTAGTTAAATTGCCCGTGATTCTAGTAACTTTAGGTATGCAGAGTGATTTTCATGTCTCATGCTTGGGGACCTGTAGTTAGCAATGATATGGTGGGGGATTTTGCTTATGGTCATCTGAACATGGAGTAGCTCAAGCGGGTCATACTGCATGACAAATTTAGAGGTGTGATTGATTTTTATGTAAATGGAAACACCTGCTCCTTTTGTTTTTCTCATTTTCAGAGGGTTTTCTTAATGTGTGATAGACATTGTAGTCTTGCATTGCGGGGGTGCTGTCTGTAGCCTTGAACCATGTCTCTGTAACTGCACAGATGTCAGCATTCTCCAGGGTAAGGAGAGCTGCCAGGGTGTTCAGTTTCTTGTTAAGACTCCTAGCATTGAGCAGTAGTATCTTCAGTTTGGCATTAGAAAAACATTTGTCATGTTGGTAGGTCTGCTGGTTTTGCACAGCCTAAAATAGTCATTATGGGGTTGATTAATGCCTTGGCCAGTATTCAAAAGGCTAGTGGTGACAGGTGCAGATCATCTCTGGAAAAGCAGCATGGTCTAGCGATCATGTTGTAAAGGTTGACAAGGACTGGAATGACACAAGTCGCTAAGCCAATTATTGAAGTCCATCATTTTTTGTTTGTATTCTAGTATCATTCTTTGTGAGGGTAGAATGTTGCTCAGTGTCAGGTTCAAACCTGCTTGTGACATGTATTCAGAGAGATCCATTGTGTCTCTTCATATAGTCCAGGAGGTATGTCTCAGGTCAATTACACCCACATGGACTATTGACTGAGTCATACTGGTAATTGTGGTAGACTGACCAGAGAGCCTGCATGATCTGGCGAATCCTGGGCCCTCACAGGCGACTGACTATAACCCTCTCTTTATCCAACCAGGTGAGGGGGACATCTGTGTGTCTCACAATGGAGTCTTCTATGAACAAGATGATTGAATGTGTCGTGTTTCACATTAGGGGTTTGCTAGTGGAGACACTGCAGTGTGTATTTTTATCTGTAGTGTTTGATGTTGACTTAGTTTGTTTGCATGTGGATTCTGAGGGCAGCAGTTGGGAGTTTGCTGTGGTTTTTGTAAGTTACTTGGTAGTATCACTGCATATGTGGGTTTATGTTTCGAGACCTTATTTAGCCAGGGAAATAATGTGTGTGCTGACAACCTGTCTGTCATTTGTTTGGTCAGTGAGAGTCATGTCTCAATTTTCATAATGAAACTACATCTTTCACATAGCGTGTTGGTTTGTTTCAGGATTAAGTGGTTGTTAGTACACATGAGACAATTGTTACATTGCCTCAGGATGAAAGGTAAAAAGTAAACAATGCACCAAGATAGCACACAAGATGCCCATGTCCATGACGAAGGACACAGATATAGCAGGAAAGTGCCTATCCACCTTTTTACTATGAGTTTAACCTTTGAGAAGAGTGGGGAGATTTAACTAGACTGGGATGATAGCACACAGAAGAAGAATGGCTGCTATAATCAGTGTGAACTGCACATATCCAACAAAGTGATGCTGCTCTGAGCACAAGTCAGATGCTCCTAGAAGAGCAGGGGCACTTGGGAAGGTTGCATTGATAGTTATTCTAAGGGAAATTTTAACTTGATAATGTCTGCATCTGTAGAGGGCACTGCTAACTGCTGCTGTGTGGACAGCAGTCTAGCCTAAACACATGGCATATATAGAATCAGAAAAATGAACTTTACAACAGCAAAGCCTACAGACCAATCAGTGAAATGCACAATAAGCTTTCATCTAGCATCTACCAACTCTGATAGGTTTGCTAGAGCACACTTCTGCGACAAAAGAGTAGTTGGAGAACTGTCTTAATGTAAACATGCTAGATTTAGAGCTCAAGTGCAAGGAAAGCACACAATACACAATCAGTAGTGAGGGATTTGGGCACCCAGGTTGCTAGCAGCCTGACTTTTGACCACCATGTTGTTTCCATTGTACAGTAAGCTTTCTACATGGCTCACCTCATAAGTAAGGGTATCTCATCCAGGGACAAAGAGATCATAAGAGCCCTGTATTCTTCCCTTATAAGGTCAGTTATTGAGTACAATGCTTCTTTCCGCATATACCTCTCAAAGCACATGCATCAGTTGGAGATACCACAGAGGTTCCTCACCAGAAGAATTCAGGGCCTCAGACACCTACCCTACACAGACAGGCTAAAACCCTATCCCTCTATTCAGTTTCATACAGACTCCTCAGAGGTGACCTCTGTCTGGCATACAAAGCAATCTCAGACCACATCTTGATGGGAATGCTGTATATCCACAAGTCAAGCTCCACTTGAGAAACCCATACAAGCGACCTCAAGTAACCCACACGCAAAACCTCAACCTGGTCTGTGATATCAGTAGGACTTGTTGGCAGGGCAGATTTGTGTCCCAGAGACTCCCCCATCTGTGGAATGGACTCATTCTCCACATCAAGTAGAGTACCTCATTATCCCTTTTTAAGTACAACCTGGATAACTGGATGGGAAACAGAAAATACACTCCTGGGATTCCACTTGCATCCCCACTAGACGGGCTGTGGGTGCAGACTTGTCTAAACATGGGTTAAACTCTTGGCTAGTCTTAAAAGGGCCTCAGGGCCAATAGCCTAGTAACCTCCTATGATCCTATGATCTAGATACCAGTGTCCAGTAAAACTAGCAGACACAATGTAATTAAGTGCTAAAGCAGCAGTGGAAACAGTTCAGTTTTGAAACTCTACTAAAGTGAGAGAAAGTAAACAATTAATAAAGAATTCTTATGAAATACAATAAGAATAATTGACAGAAGTGCAAAATGCTTTTTATTTTCATTCTTTTTAGCAGCAGATGGCTTTAGATGTGTCAGATTCAGTGTAAATCTCAGGAAAAGTATCTAAACTAAGAGCAGCTCCAAAGAATTGAGCACAAACCTACACAAACATTGGGCTTATATAGAATCAGAAAACAAGTTTTATAACAGCAAGGCCTACAGACCATTCAAGAAAACACACAATAAGTTTTCAGCCAGCAGCCCCTACCTCATAGGTTTGTTACAGCACACGTTTGCCACATGAGTGTAGTCAGAAAACCCTCTTAATGTAATGTTCCTCCACTTGCCTACTGTATGACTCTGAGCAAGTCACTTAACCAGACAATGTTTCTTGGTGGTGCATTTATTTATTTTTTTATTTATTTATTGCATTTATTTACTGGGAAAGTCCACTGGGCCTAAAAGAGCTTATTTTCGGTGGAGACCCGGGAAGAAAAGCTCCGACAAGAACATAGATGCCAGAAAAAAAAGTAAACAATTGGTACAGAAGTAGAAACAGTGTTACACATAGTAGTTACAGTAATATATACAGAATATATACATTTGGATTTGGAACAAAAACATATTTTTATTTATTTTATTTATTTTTACATTTGTTAACCGGGTTAGTCTGTCTGGGTTCTTAGAAGCCCTTTTTAAGCAGAGACCCGACGAGAAAAGCTCCCCAAAAAAATGTTTTAAGTAAACAAATAGTAAGAACAAAGATAAACACAGATCACATTTTAAGTATACATACTTCTGAAGTAATTACATAACATGCAATAAAGGAATATACAGAATGGATGGAAATACAATACAATACATATATGGAAATTTTCACGTAGTATGATAAGAAACTAAGCAGAAATATGGTAAGACTAAGGTCAATACATTGCTGAACCAAGGTACAAGGCATGAAGTAAGTAAATATACAGATAAAGTTGTGTGAACTTTGGGAGTTAATAAATAAATTAACGAACAGTAATAAGGGATTATGGGAATTGAGTGTAACATGAGCCAACGAGTATGGAATATGATGGAAAAAATGTGTATGTAGTAGTAAGAGAGAGAGAGCTAGAAGTGATACAGTTAAGTTAGGTTATCCCTGAATGTTTCTTGGGTATTAGTTTTGGGTATTAGTTTAGAGCACAAACATACCCAATTTGATAGGAAAAAAGATTTAAGTTAAAACTTGAATCCCTAGTATCACAGGGTATAGAAACAGTCCATTATGTGATTTAGAACAGTAACAGTCCCTTCCTGTTTGTTTAATCCTTTGTATAATTACAGGGAGCCTTCAGATACACACACACACACACACACACACACACACACACACACACACACACACACACACACACACCATAAACAAAATGTACCAGACCAAATCAGCAATCTGTAAATTTCTTCTAGTTTGCACTGAGTTCTCCACCTCAAAACATGATAGTGATAGCCAAGCCGTAAGTGCTAGAGTACAAAACAAAAAATACCACAGTTTCATACACAAGTCTCTGTGGAGTGATTTGTAAATTTTATCTTGTTGACACTGAATTATCCATGCAGTGATATGATTCAATACAATAAATAACCATATTTCCATACAAAAGGCTGTATGCAATGATCAATAAATTTCATCTCTTTAGTACTGAATTATCCATGCAGCAATATAATACCAGCTCAGAAGAGGAGTGAGGTAGCCAAGCCAAAAACACTATGCTAAAAAGCAAAAAACACCCATAGTTCCATTCTGATGCCTCTTTGTAATGCATGATCCTATCTCTGGATGTATAATTAAGATCAGGGTCTCTGATATGATAGCCAATCCATGTAAAACATATCACTCACTGTTAATAAGGTGCAATATGTCTTGGGTCGTCTCAGCTGTAATGAGAATGCTGTGAAAATGGCAATACGAGTTGCAATAGAAAACAAAATACCTATACTTGAGTGCAGAAGTCTCTTTGAATTGCATATTGCAAATGCTGAAAATATTGGCTGTAAGAATAACCAGGCAGTGTGCTAGAAAACAAAATACCTATGCTTTTGAGCAAGAAGTCTTGAAATATCTTTCTGAGTGGCTAAATGGTCAGACCAATGAGAGAGATTTCCTGAAAGTAAGCTTCTGCACATCAAGGTAGTGCAATCCAAGCTGATGTGTAATTGGGTTGAGAGATCTGAGTGGAAGTGGGACATTTTTTTTTTTTGAGCTGAATGATGAGGCTCTCCGGTCAGCATCAGGTGCCTAGGTCTCCTTATGCTGGGTCTTGCAGAAACAGTACAACAGTGGTCGAGATGGTAGAATGTTGAGAACTATACATAATTTTATGGACAACATAGAGTAGAAACGGATTTTGCTCATTTGGAAGTTCATGCCATATTTGCTAACACATATCATTCTTGTGTTACTCATATCAGTGTGACTTAATAAAAAACTTTCCAGCTTCCTAACTTCAGACTGAAGCATGCAACTCAGAGCAGCTGTTAACCATGGAGAGTACATTAGATTATTCTCAAAACCTGTAAACCCTGTAAAACATCGAAAAGCAGGACATGAGAGAAATAGTGAAGTCCATAAGAATGCACAGTCTCCCTGCAAAGGCTCGACTAGGTTAAGGACCTGGTGAATAAAGTCTAGCTATAAACTCCAGTGTCCTTCACTAAAATTAAATATGCAGTAAATAAGTAAGTAAGCAATCACAAAATATTTTAAAAACTTAGTCTTCTACTAAATATGCAATAAATAAATACATTGTGATCATTTTATCAAATGACATCACAAATAAAGTAATATTAAAAAAAGGCAGACTCAAGCTAGCAATACCAGCTTCCCTAGGTAACTGAATACCACTATGCTAGCAAATAGCTGACAGAGTATTGCTGCAATTATATACTTCAGCCTTAGTTCTGCTCATTCTTTATCATGCAGTCATATGTAATTCCTTTTGTTTTTCTCTCAGAGTTAGCAATGTGAATTTTCAGTGCACTCTGTAAAGCAGATTTAAAGTTAGAAATCCAACCTATCTGCTCCATGGTAAACAAATTCCAGTTTGAACAGATAACCGCATACTGAATCCGTGTACCATATGAGTTCACAAAGGAGTGTTGCCTGCATTAGTATGTGTACAATAATCTGTCACACGCTGCTGTTAGTGAAAGTTGTGTTATCAGTATAGTTAGCCTTGCCATTGTTTAAATTTGCTATGTATTGCTTATTGTTCATGATGACCACTTCACTTCTGCAATTGACAAGTGAATAAATGAAATTACATGTTTTCCATATTTAAGGTATGTAACAAATATGACAAACCTTTCCACCTCTTTTAGTGGTGTTTTATGTGCCGTCATCCTTCGTGGGTCTGGTCCTATTATTGAATGATTGCTTTCAAAATGCAAAATGTACTTGGTTTGAATTACATTTAACAGCTGTCCAGAATTATCTTTATAGCCAATATTTCAGTTGCTTAATTTGAATTTTAGCAATGTTTGCACTTGGAAAAGTAAAACATATGAGCAGTGTATTAGTCTTGTCACTTCATATTTTATCTAAATGTTAGTGACATTAAAGGGGATTAATTTCAGACCATGCACTGATCCTTCTGGAACATCAGTGAATACTTCAAACAAGTTCACGTGAACGATTCTTATTTCATAGCTTGCTTACTTCATGGAAATAGCCTATATTTCAAACTTACTTTGTGTCAGACATCTGCTGAGAAAAGAATAGTTGATGTTCTCTTATGAATTAAAAATATCCATCAACACTGCACAAGTAACTATCTTTTTTTTTTAGTTCTTTCCATCTCTATCCTAATAAATTGGAGTGCTGTGTCCACGTCAAGGCCTATATGAATTCTGTGTTAGGATCACTGAAGATTACAATACCAGGGATGTAATTTTGCATATGCTTATAAAGCATCCTTTTCATCACTTCTGCTAAGTGTGAATAACGTTTCGTCGGTCTGCTTCTGCCTGAATTAATGGAGCCTATAAGGATGTTTAGATAGCAATTGGCCTAGGCTCTCTACACAAGTCTTAACATGTCTGGTAGGTCAAGAATCCAGTTCAGAAATAAGAGTTGCACGTAGTGGAAACCATAGAGATAAAGTCATTGTACCTGAAGATATTAAGTTAATACCAAACAGATAATGATCTGATCTTCATAGGAACACTGGTAGATACAGAGCTCGTGGTAATACTCCCAGTCCAGTCTGTGCAAGTTTTATGTCAAGGTGCCAAGCAGTGAAATTACATTCTTTATTAATTACAGCATTCAGGATGATGAAGCAAGATAAACTGCATAACTGACCCACAGCCTGGAACAATGCCATCAGTTGTTATGCAGCTGTGGTGATTGCCTTACATGAGTACTTAGACTTATTCTGGAAGATCTCATTCTGGTAGATTGAGAAGTAGTAATCCAGAGCAAATGTGTACTGGTCTAGACTGTAACACTTCTATTTTCCCTCCAGCCATTTGCCAGTTGATCTTATCTCAAGAAGATTATAGTCAGATCATGATACATTTGAAATCAAATGGACATGTTGTACATGTTTTGGGGCTATGGTGCTGTATAAAAAAGCCAGGGCCTGCTTGTAGGTTTCTATCCACTTGCTTTGACCATTGGTACTACAGCTGTGAAGTAGGCTAAGCAGGACAGAGAGTTTAAACTTTTCAAACCGATCATACTAGGTTTACTGCAATGTGAATAGCCTATGTCCGAGGACTCCATCTAGGGGATTCCAGCTGGCTGCTTATCCATATAAGAAATAACAGAGTAATCTGACCAAGCAGGTGGATCACCCTCCAAGTCCCTGGTGGAAGGCCAAGTCAGTCGTTGCCCAAAAATATGAGTGCTACAGCACCTCCTAAACAGATCAGCATTCCTTGATTATACAAAATAATTCTATACGGATTGAAATAGACTAAGGGCAGTCCTTCCCATTCAAGAGGTTTTGTGGTTAAATGTAAATATTCATTCTTATGGAGGCTTGGCATAACATAGAAGGGAGATGAGAAAAATGGTCACAGATCAGATGCTACCATTACTGATTGTTGTATATCTATGGTATTACTTGAAACTCGGCACATTATTTGTATCACATTTAACCAGTAAAGTTTCTGGTGGGCACTATGGAATTCCAGTTCATGTAATTTGCATCCGAATATTTTGGTCTTCAAAGCATCCATTCAGCAGATTATGTCACAGCAAAAACTCTGCACCTGTTTATGGCCACTGTTTTTCCCTGTTTACTATTTTCTGCTCTGAGCAAGACATTTTGAACCAGACACATGATATGTAATAGGCTCACTCTTACAATATTCAGCCACAGTTTGGCATAATGATTAGTGCTGTTGCCTCTTTTTTACTGTAATTTCAAATTCAGAAAAAAAAATGCATGGTGAAACCTCACTATCTTTATAAACTTACCTCATTGCTCTTAGGAACTATGTTATTACTATCAGAGCTGCTGCTTAAGAAAAATAAAGAAAGGCACCATGACTTCAGCTGATGAAATGAGATCTGCATGTGATTTAACCCAAAGATAGTATTAATTGTCAGATGTTGTTTATTAATTAATTAATTTAATTATTTATGACAGCTGATGTTACAGGAAGAATGTGTGTGTGTATGTGTGGGGGGGTATGACACCCTTTATATGTTTTTTTTCAGTGGCTAAGACAGGCAACTTCCAGCCTATATTTCATTCTCATTTAACCTTGTCTTACCACTTGAACAAAAATCATAGATCTAAATATTCACATTAAGTTTTCAGTTTGTTTGAGATAGAATGCTTTATCAGACTGAATGACAGTAATCCTGATTCTCACTCACTAATCTAGCTATATTAACTGAGGGAGACATAGGATATACTCCATAAAGCAAAACGCTAACCTTCTGCTTGGCACCCAACTCTTCTTCTTCACCCCATCCCAGCCAAACATTATGAGAAAACATCAAGTTACAACCTAAGCAACCTTTCTCAAACAGTGCCATCATTGGCCACTCCAAGATCCTGGTTCCAGTACAGCCGTTATTCATTCTCCATAGCTGCCCCTTCACTCTAGGAATCCTCTCATTACATCAGGGAAAACTTCATATTAGCTGTCTTCAGGGAGGAACTCATTGTCCGTCTTCAGTTACAAGCTAAACATGCATCCCCATGTAGTGCACATAACCTATCTCACTTAATCCCCCTTATGAACGTGTCTTATTCTCCAGCGTTACCTAAGTAAGCATACAACTTTATCACTGTAAAGGACCCTACTCTTCACTGACCTTGTTGCTGGTTTCTCTGCATTATAGCCATTTTAAAGAGTTTGTGTTTTTTGCTAGTTTGTTTGATTGTCCTGTTTGAATTCACTTTGGACCAACTGTAGTGTGAATTTACATGAAGAAGGTCTGGGACTGCTTTTCTAGTTGAAGTAGAAGGTTATCTGCTCTTGGTCAGAGGATTACTTGCTTTGTTCAGTCAGTTTTCTTTGCCTCAATAAATTCAGCATTGTTTGCACAGTTCTTGGCTAATTTCCATAGAGCTCACAAACATTTGGCTTGCATCCAGTGAAATCCTAGTGCAGATGAGTACGTTATATTGATTTTTTGCACTTTGATAACATATTTAAGAGTAATGCTGCTGTACTTTTAATTATTTATTGAATTTGTCTGCCCTTTATCACTGTGAAGGGCTTTTGTTTCACTGACATTGCAGATGGTTTCTCTGCATTGCAGTCATTTGAAAGGTATGTGTTTCAAGTTAGTTTGTTTAATTGTTCTGCCTGAATTCACTCTGGGCTAATTCTGTGTTTTTCATTAAGTTGGCCCGGGGCTGTGTTTCTAGTGGCAGTAGAAGGTGGCTGTGAATCATATATAGAAGCTTCCAGTGAGACTGCTTAATTGGTTAGAGGGCTATGTGCTTTATTTAGTCAGCTTTCTCTGCCTCTGTTAATTTGTTGCATTTGTACAACACTGCTCACCATACAGCAATTGACATAAAACTACCGCTGAAATTTCAGAAGTACTTAGCTGCACATAGAATAACTAGTTTGCGCACTGAAGAAAATCCACTGTGATTTTGGTCATAGATAATCCTGACTGTAGTCTATGTTCCTACAGCAACAATATTAGCCAGCTCTCAGTCTCTCTTGTACAAACACTGTATAGATCTATAGACCTGAACATGCATTTCCGCACTATCTCTGCAGCCAGCCTGGTGGAGATGGACATCCTGAGGCAATGTAGCTGTTTTCTTATGTTTACTGACAACCATTTAATTCTTAAATACATTGATATAGTGTGGGAGAGATGTAGTTACATACTGTCACTGGAGGGAGGGCTCTCTCATACAAGCAATTATAATAACAAATCGATTTTCAGTAACAGAAACACTACACCCACCTTGTAGTATGGACCAGACTCTAAACCACTAACACCTCATAGATATTGCCCAAACAAAAAGTATCCTCATAAATCTCAAGAGTATTCCATAAAATCAACCCCAACACAACACAACATAACACGTATGGCCACATCCTGTGGTGTCTCAGCTTCTAAGCTGATAAGGCTAACCACCATACAACACAACTCAATATTTTGGTCATAAGAGACTCCATTGTGAGACACACACATATTTCCCACTGACCAGGTTAAGTAAGCAAAGAGTCATGGTCAGCTGTCCGTCAGGGGCCAGGATCCATCAGTTCAAGCACGGAATTAGGTCGGTGAACCATAAGTACCACTATAGCACAGTCATAGTCCATGTCATCATAAATGACCTGAGATAAACTTCCAATGCTACATGAAGAGAGTCATGACAAAACTTTCAGACTATGTGTCTCAGGCCAGTATGAGCCTAGCACTGAGCAGCATTCTACCTTTTCTAAGGATGATGTCAAAATATGAACCAAAAATAATTCACTTTAATAACTGGCTTAGAGTCTGGTGTAATTTGAACATGCTACTATATTTTTCAGCCTGGGACATTATGGTTTACAAACCATGCTCCTTTGCCAGGGATGGTCTGTACTTGTCCCCTCTGTGATTTTGAATATTAGCTACAACCTTACTACTGAATTCCAGGAGTCTAAACAAGAAACTCCACTCCCTGCAAGTTCTCCTCACCCTGGAGAATGTAGACATCTGTGCAGTTACTGAGATGTACATTAAAGCCTGGCAGTGCAGGGCTACATTGCCTTCCACACATTTAGGCCAATGACTACCCTGGAAGGGATACAAGGTGGAGCTGTCTCTATTTACATTAAAAAACAAACACACATCAAGGCTGGCCCAACACTGTGATATACTGCAGATTCTCCACATCCAAATTACCTTAGATAAAGTTCCATGGCAGATCCTTGCAAGCTACAGAACCCTCTCTGTGACCCAGGACCACCATAATACATACCTAAATGTACTAGAGATCCTCTCCTTTCAACCTAAAATCACACTGAAGGGGCATTTAACTAGCAATAAAACTGAGAATCATACATGAACCCTAACATGCAGGCCTAACGATTCCTGGACTTTGTAAATGCAAATGCCTTGGACCAGTTAGCCTGTACACCCACCAGTGGAACAAACATCTTTGACCTGGGCCTCACAAGCATGGCAGAATGCTGCACCCTCTCTAGAGCAATGTACTCACTACTCAGGTTAGACCATAAATCTTTATCCTTTGAAGTAATGGTAAAACCAAGGATACTAGCTAACCTTGAAATTTTTAGGAATTATTCTAAGGCTAACTCTCACAGCTATGCATCAGTCAAAGAGAATCATAAGATTTTCCGATGACACCACAGTAATTGGCCTTATCAAGAAGGAGGATGAGGGATCCTGCAGGGAGGAAGTGAACCAATTTGTTTATTTATGCACTAACAACAACTTAGCTCTAAATGTTAGGAAAACCAAGGAAATTATCATTGATTTTAGGAAGAAGAAAAAGCCATACACCCCTATCATCAGGGGTCCCACAGTGGTTTGAGTAAATAGCACCAAATTCCTAAGGGTACATATCTCACAAGACCTAAGTTGGGGCAGAAACACTTCCTACCTTATAAAGAGAGCCCAACAATGTATCCACGTCCTTAGGAGACTTCGTAGAGCAAACCTCTCCTCACAGGTCCTACTCACCTTCTATAGAGCCATGACAGAAAGTGTACTGACAAACAACATTGTTGACTGGTACAGAAATTGCTCTCAAGCTGATCAGAAGGCACTAGATAAGACTATTAAACAGGCCCCAAAAATCAATGGTTCCAACATTCAATCCCTACAGGACATATATTCAAACAGATGTTATGGCAGAGTCCAAAAACTATTGAGGGACATACACCATCTGGCTCATGGACTGTTCGAACTCCTGCCAGCAAGGAAGTATTACAGAAGAATTAGATGCAGGACATCCAGATTCCATAATAGCTTCTTTCCACACAGTATCAGACTGCTGAATAACAAACCCACAACCTAACGTACTACATGTGGAAAACATTACTTGTGTACAACATGTCATTGCTATTAGAATAAGCTCTCTGAGTAGCTCACTTCATACATCTCTATTTACAATAGAAAAACTGTGAACTGTAAGTTTATGGTATATATTGGAGGTAGGTAAGTTTATGTACGTGCCTCTCTTATTTAATATAGTACTTTTTTTTGCATATCCTTATATTTCTACTGAGTCTACCCTACTGTTGTATTTGTTGTGTTTTTGATGTAAATAGAGCTTTCAAAATTGTTTTACTTTATTTAGTTTTTTGTATCTTATTTTTATTTATTTATTTTTGTTTTTATTTAATTTATTTTTTTATTAATTTAATCTATCTTCCTTCTGTAAACTGTCATAAATGTGGTACGAGTCAGAGTATCAAAATTTTGTGCAGTGTTACACATTTTTCTCTGTGTTGATCTGTATGACAGTAAAGTTTACTTTGACTTGACTACTAAGTAACACCGTGGCAAACTTTCTAGTCCACCCAAACCCTGACAACATTTGTGCCTATGTGGAATCATTCACAGAAACCCTGAATAATGTTATTTATTTAATTTTTATTCATTTAATGTTTGTTGACCAGAATAGTCTAACTGGGCAACATGCCCCCTTTCAGCTCAGGCCAGGGGAAAATGCCCCACAATTACATATTAGAAAAAAACGTAACATATGAGAAAAAATAAACAATATGCATGATATATGATAAATAATAACAATATAAAACAATTACATATGACAGAAACTAAGTTACAAGAAGCAAAAGCAAAGACAAACATGTAGCATGAAGGCTTATACAGTATTAGAGTTTCAAGTTTTACATAATTATTAATTTGGATTGCAGGTGAAGGATTAATTGCAAGATGATGATATTTTATTTGATTGGAGGGATAGAGCTTAGTTAGCTGTGGCTCTGTAAATAGAAATGGTGTGTAGAGACAGCTGTACCTACCCAGATTAAGCATAGGATCAAGTCAAAAAAGAAGCTTCCCTGGTAAATGGCAACATCAGTATGTCATGTAATAAAAGGAGGAAATTCATGGCAAAAATTAGGAGATGCAATGCCCAGCAAATTAAAAAAAAAAAAAAAAAGGCAGCTCATCAACCTAATCAAGCAATTCAGGTGGCTAATGAAGTCCACATAAGCCAAATTGGAGATAAACTTAGAATCCCAGAGCAAGAAGATCACAAAGGTTTATTCAGATATCTGTTATCAGAATTTAGGAATAAATGTAGACAGTGATTTGGCATTTGACCATCATGTATCTATTGTAGTCAAAAAATCATTTTCTAATGAGAAGGAATTCATAGGTTCATAGGTTCATAGGTAGGTACTAGGCTATCAGCCCAAGGGCCTACGTAAGCCTAACCAACAAGGTTCCCTGGCTTACGCCACCCAAGAAAGTTATTTTCCTATGCCACTGTTGAGCAGAGACACAGAAGTGAATTACAAAAAACTGCTACTATGTTTATTGGGAGGGGCTATAATAAGGATCTAGTAATGGCCTGTTTAGAAAGAGTAAGACAAATAATTATAGACTACTTGAATATATTCATAATTATTAATATGAAGAAATAAATGGAAATAGACCTGGTAATAATCAAAAATATATGTAGTTACCACATATGATCTATTAAGTGAGCAGGTTAGAAAAAATTATAAAATGTTATTGAGGCTTTCTATTTAAGTTCAAATAATTTTTTAAAGATTTATGTAGGACTCCTATGTACTCCTTCCATAGAGGAAGGAGCACAAAGGATATGATTGTACATACTAGATTTGTTTTTCTTACTAATAAAATATATAGATAACCTGCACAGATGGGAAAATTTGCTTGTGACCAGTATATTACTTGCAGGTATATAGTTAGGGGTTTGATAAAATTAATGAGGTGAGTTTTAGAGAGAATGATAGATTTTGTTGTGAAACAGAGGGTATTGTGTATGCACTGAAGTAACCTTGTAATATGTTTTATATTGGAGAAAGCAAGAGGGCTTTCAAGTCAAGACTGCAACATGTAAGGGACACAAATGTGGGAAACTTGAAAATCCTCTTGTGATGCATTTTGAAGAGCTCTGTAATGGGAATCAAGGGGGGCTTCAGGGCACAATTTTAGAGAAGGTTATTGAACAAGATGACTACATGGAAATAAAGAAAAAAACTTTTGTATAAGGAAACTCTATTTATTCTTAAATGTGGTACGCTGACCCCTGCTGGTATAAATGTGGATTGTAATTGGAAGGTTTTGATTTAGTAGAATGTTTAAATGTTATTAATTGGTGTGATTAAGTATTTAATGATGGTATATAACATGTTTGCAATTGTGTCAAGTTTTAACTCCTCTGAAGGCATTTTTTGCCAGGTACTAGAGGTGTTTTAATAAATTTATAATGAGTTTTGAGTCACTGGACTTTGGTTGTTTTTATTATTTTGCATCTAGTAGTGGTGTATTTAAGAAATCATTCTATGTTGCGCAACTTATAAGTAGGGGTATGGCATCTAGCTCCAGACTTTTCACTGTTCTGTTGTACTTTGCTCTCACAAAACTACTCACTGAGTACAGTGATCTATTCGGTATGTACCTGGCCAGGTATATGCAACAAATGAATTATTATCAGAGGATACTCACAAACAGAATACTAATAATAATAATAATTTAATAATAGAAAACGAATACAGAAACAATCCTAAAATGGGGCCAGGCCAGGCTCATGGGGAGAATGCCCCCCCCTGTTGTAAAAGGAAGTAGTAGTCCACAAAGACAACAAAAAATGATTGGCCAAAGAAGAGCCATAAAGACGACAGAGTGGACTATTGAGACTAAGAAAGAAATTATGTATTGTTACTATTATGTAAAAAGCCAAGAATTTCCAGACACAAGATATACAGAATGATTAAGAAAGAAATTAGAGGAAAGAAAAATACTTCCACAGGAAAAACTGTCACAAGCTTCAAATAAAAATTTGCCTTCATTAATACAACAGATTTTTGAAAAACAGCATATAGATCAAGAAACTTTGATCTCTTTGGAAAAAGAAGCCTCCGGGAAGTGAGAAAATATAAACAACAAAACCTAGAGATATTTGAAAAATATAAAAAAGAAATATGGGCATGGGAAAGAAAGACGGATTTGATATGGTGCAATATTTATGCAAAGGAGAAAATCCAGTTAACTAATATACAGAAGGCATTTTCAAAGATATTCGAAGAAAAATACAGGCAAAGGCATCCAGATATGGAAACTTTTACAATAAAAAGATGAAAAGCACAAAGATTTAATGTAGAAAAGACGATTAGTAAAGTAGAAGTTAAAGAAATAGAAGTTGAAGTTATGGAGTGCCTGCGAAGTGAAGGATTTAATGTAGAAGGTCTAAAACAGACTACATCACAGCATGATGGATTAAGTCCCCAGAATAAGGCAAAGCAAGAAGATCAGGAGACATGTAAAGAAAAAATATGGACAGGAGAAAGGAAAAGAGATTTAATATGGCATAATATTTATGCAAACGGGAAAGAAAAACTAACTAATACAAAAAGAACAGCACCAAAGATATTTGAAGAAAAATATAGGCAAAGGAATCCAGATATGGAAAACTTTACAATACAAAAAATAAAAAGACTCAGAGGAAAAGTAGAAAAAGAGATTAGTAATGGAGAAGTCAAAGAAATAGAAAATGAGGTAATGTAATAGCTGCAAAGAGAAGGATTCAGTGCAGAAAATCAAATGCTGAAAGCACCAAAACAGGACAGAGCAATTGATATCCAGTGGAACAGGAAGCAACAGGTCAGGTGCCATATCAAGATATTTTGGAGCCTTCCACAGGAAACCAGTATAAACGTTCACTTGAAGTTAGACAGGTAGGAAAGGAACAGGAAACTGTGGAAACTCTGATGCAGTCAATATTGAGGAGTGATAGGCCAGTGAGTTTCCATGTGACAAAACAACAGATGACACAGGATGAAATAGAAGAGAGTGTGCCACAAAAAGATGTTGTAGAACTTTCTATAGAATGCCCACAGGAAATGGAAAACAAGGGATGATCCCTCAGTATAGAAGAAAAGGAGTTAAGAGAAGAGTTGCTTGATTTAATAGACAAAGACAGATATATCAAGATCAATGAGAGAAATAGACTGCAGAAGGTTAATAAAGCCCCAAAAGTCAGAAGCTTGATAAAACAAATGAACACAGTAATAAGGACTGTCCATAGAGATCCATGCAATGTAACAGAAGTAAAAAGACTATATTACTGTGCTGCTAAATTAATAACTGATAAAATCCTACACAGGAACTTAGGGTAGCAAGGGAAAAGGGGGGGGTGAAAGCAAATACCATCATGGAAATATCGAATAGAAAAAACTATAAAGCAGCTAAAACAAGAAGTGTCATTGTTAGAAGATTATAGAAGAGGGAACAGATCAACAAAAATATTAAGAAAGATAGATGTCATAAAAGCAATGCGCAGTATTAGAACAGACCAGGATCTATTATGCACTATTGGAGATAAACTAAAAATTTCAAAACAGGCGGAAAGACTCAGAAGATACAAAGATAAATATAAGGGAAAAGCACAAAATAAGTAATTTACTGATGACCCAAATAAGGTAAAAGGAATTGATAGATCGCCAAAAAAAGAGGAAGTAGATACATTTTGGAGAAGTATCTGTGAAGATTCTGTGGAACATAACAAAGATGCTCAATGGATAGAAGAAGTAAAAGAAAAAAATAAGAAGTTTAAAGGTACAGGATATGAAATGGGATGAAATAACAGCCAGAGAGATTGGAATTAAGTGGAGAATAGCCTCTAATTGGAAAACCCCAGGCCCACATGCAGTGCCTAACTTTTGGCTTAAAGTATTAGCTTCTTTACACAAGGATCTAGCCATGAGTAAGAACTATTTATATACACACCCCAAACAGACAATGCACTGGTTAACAACAGGAAAAACAATGCTCTTAATTAAGAGTGAACCTGCAAGCTATCCTAAAAATTATAGACCAATAACTTGTCTTCCGACAACGTATAAACTGTACACGGGAATTGACGCAGAGTTTATAGTCATTTAGAAGAAAACTCAATTATGGCAGTAGAACAAAAAGGCAATAAAAGAAAGTCATATGGAACAAAGGATCATTTATTGTTAAATAAAGTTATAGTGGAGAACTGTAAAAAAGGGAAGAATCTAAGTATGGCATGGATTGACTATAAAAATGCATTTGATAGTATCCCACATTCATGGATAAAGGAGTGTTTAAAAATGTATAAGGTACATCCTGCACTGATTGATTACATTACAGTTACCATGAAACAGTGGCAGACCACGTTGCAATTAAGCCATGATAAAGGACAGATTATTATCCCAGTGATAAAAATCCAAAGGGGGATATTCCATGGTGACTCCCTGTCACCGTTGCTATTTTGTCTTGCCATTAATCCATTAAGCTGTTCACTTAATAGCTTAGGTCATGGCTACAATTTGGCTTCTAGAAAAAACTAAAGTCTAGTGACTTTTCATCTTCTCTTTGTTGATGATTTAAAACTGTATAGCTCATCAGATGAGGAACTGAAAGCAAAGCTGCAGGTTGTCAAAACTTTTTCAGATGATATTGGAATGTCATTTGGTCTTGATAAATGTGCAAAAGCAACCTTTAAGAAAGGAAAATTGCAGCACCAGGAAAACATCAGTTTGGGGCAAGAATGTGATATAAAAGAACTTGAGCAAGAGGGGGTGTATAAATACTTGGGAATTGATGAAGGATCAGCAATAAAACATGAACAAATGTGAATAAAGCTTAGTAAGGAGTACTTTAGAAGACTTAAATTAATCCTGAAAACAGAACTGATACCTAGGAACAAGATCCAAGCTATAAATCAAATTGCTCTTCCTGTCTTAACGTATAGTTTTGGAGTTATTGGCTGGCCCCAAAAAGTGTTGGATATATTGGATATTAAAACAAGAAGGATGCTTCATGCTCTCCAAATGATTTACAAAAATCAGTGTATACCAAGATTATATATTCCCCATTCTGAAGGAGAGATGGGCCTCCTTAAAATTGATTACATGTATAGATCTGCAATCGTGGGACTCCATACATATCTACTGACCTCACAAAATCCAAATTTGATGAAAGTTTTGAAACATGAGGAGACTAAATCTAAGATGACATCTCTGCTTAATTTAGCAGAAGCATATTGATGTCAAGCAGGAATGGAAATCAAACCAGAAGTGGATAAAAAACAGGCAGCCACTGAATGTGCTAAAAAAACAAAAGAAAGAATATAAGGTGAAGGACCAGGTGAGAAGGCAAGAAATGTGGAAAAAACATAAATATAGTTGCAAGTATAGAAAACTTCTGGAAGAGCCTCATGTTGATCAAGAATTAATGCAGGAATGGTTAAGGAGAGGTGAATTTACATCAAGAAATGAAAGGTTAATATTGGCAGCCCAAGATAGTGGGCTACGTACATGCTGGTTTACTAAGTCCATTGAACATGTGGGAGAAACAGACATATGTAGGTTTTGTGGAACTGAATTGGAAACAGATGCACACATTATTGCTGGTTGTGACTCCCTAATGGCAGAGAGACTGTATACTAAAAGGCATAATATTGTGGCGAGATTGTTACAATGGAGAATGTGCAAACATTATGGTATCGAAGTGGCTGAAAAACACTGGAAACATAATACACAGAGAATCATAGAAAATGATGAAGGTTACATCACATGGGATCACCCAGTACCAACAGTCCAAATGATAGATGCTAGAAAACCAGATGTAGTGGTCCAAGAAAAGAAGACAAAAGTAGCATTGATCATTGAAATTGCCACACCTAGTGACTACAGTGTTTTTGTAGAGAGAGACACAAAGTCATAAAATACCTCAATCTGCAGGCAGAAACAAGAGCCATGTGGAAGAAAGATATCCAGATGGTTCCAATAATAGTAGGAGCAACTGGTCTTATAAAAAATAATTTACAATCTTATTTAGATATGTTACCAATTCATGTAACACCATACGAATTGCAGAAGGAGTCATTGCTGGGCACATTGTGGGTGCTGCAAAGAACACTTTTGGCTACCATCAAAGAGTGAAATAATACTTATTTCATGAACTTTAATCGTGCTTTGACTTAGGAATGGGGTCCATTCCTGTCATGGTATTAGAAACCAAAAAACTTGGAGAAATTAAAAACGGCAGAAACAGAATATATGATGTAGAGTCCAATGCCTCCACAAACTCTTATCCATAAATTCAGTTTCCTACAGGAAGCTGAGAAGTGACCTGTGATTGGACTATAAAGCATCCCCTGATGCAGCGCTAATGAACCTATTGCTCATCTATAACACAAATACCACCAGCAACACCCAATCTAGGGCCATAAACCTTGCCTGAAACATAAATAGGACATGATGGAGGGCCAGATATGTGTCTTAGAGGCTTCCCTTTTTCTAGAACATGCATCCCATCCATGTGAAGCAGAGTTCATCCCTGCACTTATTCAAGTGAAACTTGGATCATTGGATGAGGAACTGTAAATATAACCCGGTCTGACACCTATGTCTCTTTTGTGAGAGAAAGTTTGCAACTGCTTGGCCAGCAATGCCTAAGTATATATACCCCCACATAACCCGTGGGAACCAAAGCCTATCAAATTTTAATAGGAAGCATGGCTAGGCTAAAAAGACCCCTTGGGTTGATAACCTAGCATTCAGATATGATATATAGAGTACTATATACTACTTCCAGGCATAGCCCATGCAATTCTAATCTAACTGCTTCTTACTACTTCATCCGCCTCTATTTTCTACTGTATTGTTATTGTAAATATGCAGTGAAAATTATTTTGTTTACATGATGCACTGTTTCTTCCAATCTAACTTGACTGCTTTGTTTCCACTTGTGAATTTTATTCACCTAGGCTGTGCCTCCAAATGGTCATTGCTGATCTGTGCATTACCCTTATAAACAAATATACATACATAGACATGAATGGATGGAGGAATTAATAAATATGAATGTAACATTGTTAATGTCAAGCAACGTAGTGAAACATATGAATGCATTAATGATACAGTCACTGTTTTCTGCCAAAATGTATATCAGCATGGATTAGGCCACTCACACTTGTTATCATCCACGTTACACAGACAGTCCAGTGACTCTGCTGTCTGGAAAGTTATAATCAGAACAGATATGTAAATACATGAAAGGCAAAACTATCATATATGAAGCATTTGTGACTTAGTGAGATACTCTTTTGGGTTTGGCTAAGAGCTGAAATGATGTTCATTGCCTCTGCTTATACCAATCTGTTCATAAATAATTTTCTGCTCAGTACAAAGGTTATTTATAACAAAACAAACAAACAAAAATAAAAATGTGGTGATTATTTTCTTATCTGATTATGCATGATTAGGGAGAAAAACAATTTAAGTAAAGTACCCTGTACACTGGGAATGAGTAAGTGACTATTCAAATTAAAGATACCCTTAAATGCATAAAATAATCTGCATACCGATATTAGGGTGATTACTGATTAGCTTGCTGCTTTCATTTTGGTGATATTGCAGAATGAAATATAACCAAATCCAAAGCATTAGCATAATATACCTACTCAAATCACTTTCTCTGATTTTGCTGTTATATAACATAAAAAACATGTTTTTTACTTGTCGGAAGCAAAAAAAAAATCATAATTTGCATACACTGTGTGTGGTCTTTTGGCTTTTCCCGGTTAGGGATCGCCACAGGGGAACTCCAGTCCGCTAATGAATTTGTATACACTATTGTCCATTTATTTTGGTTAGAATATAAAATTTTCCAAGTAGACAAATAATGGCAAGTCAAATAGTATGTTATCCCCTTAATTTTAGCCCTATTATCAATTGACACTTATCTTGAATCAAAATGCGACATCTGAAATTATAGTATAATTTTTCTAAGGAGGATATGTGGTTTTCCACAATACTGGATGTTTACTTCGCAGACTACAGCTATACCCTGATGATAACATATAGGGTGTTTATACATTTTTGTTATGAGAGTAATATTAACAGACCATTATGTATTTGGACTGGAGGAATAAATATTGTCCACTGTAGCAACTGGCTCACATTCTAAGCTGAGACATTGGTACACTAAAAAAGAATAACCTATTTGTCTGTAAAACACAGAGTTCTCATATAAGGTTGGGGCTTTTGTCTGTAAAATAAATTTGGCTGGAGAGAATACCTTGTGCTTTCTGTCTTTGGAAAGAAAGACCTTAGATAGGTTTGTTTGCGCAGCTCTTCCTGTAGGAAACCTCTACCTCCCATGAACAGCATCATTCTGATCTTCATATTGGTTTTCCAGCTGCCAATTTTGCTTTTCAAAAATCTGACTACAACTTCTTATCAGTGTGTGAAGGCTTGCATAATAGATAATATAAGCTAAGTTCTGTTTCATAATGCTTCTATGCTACTGCTATTCGCAAATTGTTTTTAATGGAAATGTGTAAGGTTATATGTAGCTTTTATGTATTTAACATTTAAGTTGCCACTGTAAGGTAGCAGTTTAGAGACAGAAATTTTCTACAGAAAAGACTACATTGCCATACTGTATATTTTAACCAAAGGGTTATTCCTTTCATAAACATGTATACTTGGAGCCATACTATTTCTAATCTTTCTTTCTGAAAAGTTTATTAATTTATTTACAAATTTTACATCTTTATCTAGTGAGGCAGGGTACGCTGGGTAATGTCGAGTACGTCGAATGACGACATGTCGACATTACCTGTTTTGCTTTTTATTTTCATTTTTATTTTTCGCGGACATGCGCATTCAACGGAATAAATTTCAAAAACATGATAGTAAACCATATATGTGTGTATAAATATATATATATATATATATATATATATATATATATATATATATATATATATATATATATATATAGGCTTGCAATCAAAATTGCTGAGACTCAAATGTGAAAGTCGTGTGGGTGAAAGGCAATATTCAAAGTTGCATAATGCCGATAAACTGGATTAATATGACTTCATAATAATGAATGTAAAGCTTAATTCATTATTATGAGTTTGATATTGTGAAGGGAGATTGCAGTACAGTGAGGATCAGAGAACTTACCCCTTTCCTCACTGTAGTACATTCTCTGAGTTGGTTTATATTATTTCTAGGGGGTGTGGAGGGTGCAGGGGGGAGGCATGGCCCCCTGCTAAAACATAAAAAGGGCTTTCAAGCCAGTTATTTTACATTAAGAGGGTTCGTGGTCTGCACTCTTGTGGGAGGAGAGGCTGGACTCTGCCCTTCTGAGCTGGGAATTTCTGGTTAAAGGCTTATAGTGCATGCATATCTGAACTGTTCCTTACTGAAGTTGGTGCGCCTTGTTTGCTGTGGCATAGACTGGATTCGGGCCTGCTGGATCTAGCTTTGTTTGTGTAACTTGAGCACTAATCCAGACATTCTCTAAAGTATTCAATGGTATTTATTACTGCTTGGTTGTAACTTGATTAAAGTGTAGCTATCATTCAAGTCTTTTGGATTAAGCACTTGGGCTTCAGAACAGTTGTTTTACATTAGGAAGGTTTGTGGCAAGCACTGTGGTGGCAGGACAGGTAGCTTTCATCCTTCTAAGTTGGGAACTGCTGATTGAGAGCCCAGTGTCCAAGTGTATTAGTTCTGGTTTAGGCACTTGGGCTTCAGGCCAGTTATTTTACATTAAGAAGGTTCGTGGTCTGCACTCTTGTGGGAGAAGAGGCTGGACTCTGCCCTTCTGAGCTGGGAATTTTCTGGTTAAAGGTTTATAGTGCCTGAATATTTGAACTGTATCTTACTGAAATTGGTTCACCTTGTTTGTGTGCATAGACTAGATCCAGGCCTACTGAATCTAGCTTTGTTTATATGCTTGTTGTTTGTTTGCTTGTTATTTCCCTGGAAGCTAATTCCACCTAATACGCAACTTCTCAGCTTCTGTGGATCACTGGTGATATCTGCATTGCTTACTGTACTTATTTCCTTGTTTCACTTGAAAGAAAGTTACTGTTTGTCGTTTTGCATTTAGTTACTTGTAACACATTGCACTCAAGTTGCCTGGCACTTGCTCACTAAAGCAATTATATAAGTCAGCACTAAAAATTAAAAGCACTACACCCCTCACTCCCCACTGGCCCTTGTTTTCAATTAAGGATTTCAATATTATTCTAGCATGTCCAAAGGTCAGTTGTCAATCTCCTCTCCGGTCCAGCTGGTGAATCTGGGAATCTTGAGGCAATGTTATAACTGCCTCATGTACACAGACAACCCTCTCCTCCTCCCACATAACACAAATACTTACAGAGATGCAGCTATTTAGCCAAACTGGAGGCTGAGCTCTCTCAACTCAGGACTGGCAAGACCAGACAGGAGGAGAAGGCAACTACACACACCACAAAACCAGCCTCACATAATGCTACCACTCCACTGAATCAAACACATAAACACACAAAGACATACTCGAGGCTCTGAGTAAAAATTTACCTAAACAGCAGAGGCCTCCAAAGCAGACACCCAAACAACTGCTACCTCAAGACACCCCACAAGCAACACATAAACCACAAAAGCAGTGTGCAAAGCAGTCACAGCCCTTAAGGCCAAATACAACACCAAACATACTTGTCATAGGTGACTCCATAGTCAGACACACAGACGCCCCACTCACCAGGCTGAACAAGGAGAGGGTCACAGTAAGCAGCCTATCGGGCGCTAGAATCCGCCACATAACACAAGCACTGGTCACTCCATGGCAAGTACAAATATGACACAGTCATTGTCCATGCTGGTGTGAACGACCTGAGACGCATTCCTCCCTGGACTACATGAAAAGAGACATAGAGGAGCTCTCTGATTATGTAGCCCAGGCAGGTATGACCCTAACCCTGAGCAGTATCCTTCCTTCACCAAGAATGATGCCACAATATAGAGACAAGATGATCAGCTTTAACAATTGGCTTAATGTCTGGTGTCATTCAAAGGGGATCCAGTGTCTGTCTGCCTGGGATGACATGCTTGACAAGCCACGCTGTTTCTCAAGGGACAGCTTGCACCTGTCACCCTGGGATTCGGATATTGGCTAAGGCTCTTGCCACCCCATAGTGCCTTTTTTAGGCAAGGCTCAAATTCTAAACCTACCACCCTAGAAAACAAAATGGGAAGAAACTGAGGGTAATGCTGCTCAATGCCAGAAGTCTAAATCTCAAAATGCACGCACTCGAGGCCCTTCTCAGTATGGAGAACATCGATGTCTGTGCTGTAACTGAAACCTGGTTCAAGGCTCCTGAGAGCACCGGCACTATTAGGTTTTACCTCATATCATGCGTTCCGCCCCAAAACCCGGACCACACCACAAAAGGAGGGGTGTATCCATATTCATAAAGGATACTCACACCTCCAGGTTGGTGGCAACGCACTAAGCTCGAAACCATCCAGGTGCAACTAACCATAGGCAAAACTGCTCTACAAATTGTAGCATGCTACAGGCCACCCTCTCAAACTCAGGAACCCCACACAGCCTTCCTGAAGACACTGGAGGGTATAAATGTATCTCCAAACACCATCATATTGGGTGACTTCAACTACCAATATAGACTGGGAACATTACTCAAGCCCTAACTTTCTAGCCCAACGGTTCCTGGAGTTCATAAATTCAAATGCCATGGAACAGCTAGTCACTGTTCCCACGAGAGGAGAAAATATACTAGATCTCATTGTCACAAACATGGGGACAAAATGCTCCACACCGAAGTATATCCCTCATTGGTGAGATCTGATCATAAACTAATCTCACTGGAAATCCACATCCCGCCCCCACCCCAAGCAAAAAGACCATAGTGAAGAACTTCTAAAGCAAACTTCACACTACTCAAGACTGGTGTGGTATCCTTCAAGGCCCCTGAGCCAGAGGAAACCACAACCCAAGCTGCGGAAGCCCTTACAAATGCCTTCTATGAACACCTCCAGGACTGCATGGATCAGGCAATCCCAAATAAAACCAAGACTCTTTCCACAAAGGGCAAACGTCCAGTCTGGTGGACCCCAGCCATTAACAAACTTTACAATAAGAGGAGAAAGCTATTACATGATAGAACAAAATCCATAAAAGGGAAGTCACCCTGATCATTATTAGTAAAATATACGAGCACTCATAAAATCAACTAAGGCCAATTTTGAGAGAAAAATTGCCATGGATTCAAAGGACAATCATAAGGTCTTTTTCAGCTATGTTGGGAACCTGGGTGGAAACTCCCAGATATGCTCAGAATTAGTCCAAATGATACAAAAATCACTGAACCCACAGACATTGCCAACATACTGGCAGACAGGTTCAGTGCAAACTTCACCCCTCTCCCCTAAAGGAGAGATAACTATCCCAGCCGAGTGTAGCCTCCCGGACATCTCAAATGCGCAGGTGAAAGCTGCTCTCTAAAGCTAAAAACACAGCATCAATGGGACCGGATGGTGTCCCCGGCTGTGTGCTACACGAGCTAAATGAGGAATTAAACCCGCACATAAGGCAGCTGTTTAATCTCAGCCTTACCACAGGATACGTGCCCAAGGAGTGGCGTGACGGCAACTGTGGTCCCACTCCACAAAGGCGGTGCCTCACGGACCCTGGTAATTACCGCCATAAGCTTAACAAGTCTAGTCTGCAAAGCTATGGAGAGGATCATAATGGAGCTCATAAACAAAGATATAGGGGACTTGCAGACATTGGACCCGACCCAGTTTGGCTTTGTCAAGGGAAGATCATGCCTTTTGAACTTGGTTGACTTCTTCAAACAGTCACCAAGGCCATTGATGAGGGAAAGGCAGTCCATACAGCCTACCTTGACCTTGCAAAGGCTTTCGACACAATACCCCACTCGGGTATTGTAGAAAAACTTACCAGCTTAAATGTAAACCCATATGTCACAAGATGGGTTGCAAACTGGCTTAAGGACAGAACCCACAGGGTTAGAGTTGCTGGCGCTGTGTCAGACTCCAAGCCGGGTTACAAGTGGTGTCCCACAGGGCTCGGTCCTTGGCCCCCTATTGTTTGGCATCTACTTCTCAGACGTACAGGCCAACATGGGAGGACTTTGGATGACAAAGTTTGCAGACGACTGCAAACTGGGCGCCATAGTGGAAAGTGCATCGACCACGGATATCCTTCAGAAGGGACTCACGGAAACAGATAGCTGGTGCCAGAGCCATGGCCTGAAGTTAAACGCCAAAAATGTATAGTCATACCCTTCGGGAAAAACAAGGTAACCCCAAGCTACCATATAGGTGGCAATCCACTAAGCACAGAAGAGGTTATCAGGGACCTGGGGACCCAGGTTGACAGTGGCCTTTCTTTTGACACTCACATTGCTAAAGTGGTTAGAAAGACCTTCTACATTGCCCACCTGATCATGAAGGGATTCACATCCAGATCTAGTGAGGTCATTGTTCCCTGTACTCTTCACTTATCAGACCAATGATCGAGTACAATGCCCCATTCGGGATGTATCTCACCCGACATCTGCAGCAATTGGAGAGACCCCAAAAGTTCCTCACCAAAAGGATAAAGGACTCCAAAATCTGTCATATGCTGCCAGATTGAAGAAACTCCAGCTCTATTCAGTCGCATGCCTGCTCAGAGGTGACATGTGCCTGACATACAAGGCCATGTCCAACCCGGAATTAATGGACATGCTCCACCTCAAAAATCCAAATCCACCAAAACCACTAGAGCAAGTGACTTAAACCTTAGCACGGATATAAATAGGATGTGCTGGAGGGATAGATTTATCACTCAGAGACTCCCTATGCTGTGGAATAAAATCCCGGTCCATGTGAGGCAGAGCACCTCGCTGACTCTGTTCAAGAGAAATCTAGACCTGTGGATGGGAGATCGTAGGTTTACCCCAGGAATCAACTCTGTGTCACTGCTGGACAGAGGCACAACAAACTAATGGGCACAGTATTTTTTCATATAAGGGGTGGCGTAAGCCACAATAATTTGGGCTAGGCTTATAAATGCCTTAGGGCAGATAGCCTAGTATAAACCTATGAACCTATGAACCTATATGGACTTTCAAAACAGGAAGCCTGGTATGTTGAATGTCGAATGTCATTATTACATTTCAGTGTAGATTTTATTTCAGTTTCGGGATTGTCATTTGTTGTTTAAATGGAAAAAAGTTTGCCTTTGAGATTATGATAATAAACATAAAATATGCATATGTATGCAAGTGTGTGTTTGTGTGTGTGTGTGTGTGTGTTAACAGACCATTATGTATTTGGACTGGAGATATAAATATTCCCCACTGTAGCAACTGGCTCACATTCTAAGCTGAGACATTGGTACACTGAAAAAGAATAACCTATTTGTCTGTAAAACACAGAAATCTCGTATAAGGTTAGGGCTTTTGTCTGTAAAATAAATTTGGCTGGACAGAATACCTTGTGCTTTCTGTCTTTGGAAAGAAAGACCTTAGATAGGTTTGTTTGCACAGCTCTTCCTGTAAGAAACCTCTACCTCCCATGAACAGCATCATTCTGATCTTCATATTGGTTTTCCGGCTGCCAATTTTGCTTTTCAGAAATCTGACTACAACTTCTTATCAGTGTGTGAAGGCTTGCATAATAGATAATATAAGCTAAGTTCTGTTTCATAATGCTTCTATGCTACTGCTATTCGCAAATTGTTTTTAATGGAAATGTGTAAGGTTATATGTAGCTTTTATGTATTTAACATTTAAGTTGCCACTGTAAGGTAACAGTTTAGAGACAGAAATTTTCTACAGAAAAAACTACATTGCCATACTGTATATTTTAACCAAAGGGTTATTCCTTTCATAAACATGTATAAATGGAGCCATGCTATTTCTAATCTTTCTTTCTGAAAAGTTTATTAATTTATTTACAAATTTTACATCTTTATATAGTGAGGCAGTGTACGCTGGGTAATGTCGAGTACGTCAAATGACGACATGTTGACATTACCCGTTTTGTTCATTTACGTGAATGATGTTTTTATTTTCATTTTTATTTTTCACGGACATGCACATTCAACGGAATACATTTCAAAAACATGATAGTAAACCATATATGTGTATATATATATATATATATATATATATATATATATATATATATATATATATATATATATATAGGCTTACAATCAAAATTGCTAAGACTCAAATGTGAAAGTCGTGTGGGTAAAAGGCAATATTCAAAGTTGCATAATGCCGATAAACTGGATTAATATGACTTCATAATAATGAACGTAAAGCTTAATTCATTATTATGAGTTTGATATTGTGAATGGAGATCGCAGTACAGTGAGGATCAGAGAACTTACCCCTTTCCTCACTGTTGTACTTTCTCTGAGTTGGTATATATTATTTCTAGGGGGTGTGGAGGGTGCAGGGGGGGGGGGGGCTTGGCCCCCTGCTAAAACATAAAAGGACATATGGACTTTCAAAACAGGAAGCCTGGTATGTTGAATGTCGAATGTCATTATTACAACATTTCAGTGTAGATTTTATTTCAGTTTTGGGATTGTCATTTGTTGTTTAAATGGAAAAAAGTTTGCCTTTGAGATTATGATAATAAACATAAAATATGCATATGTATGCAAGTGTGTGTGTGTGTGTGTGTGTGTGTGTGTGTGTGTGTGTGTGTGTGTATATATATATCTATAGTTGCATTCTATAAATGCAAGCGTTCATAAGAATGAACATTATTACAAGCTTGTTTTTAGCTTTTCTGTTTTCAGTGACAGATCGCAGAATAATGGCATCTGTGAATTTTCCGTTACCCTACTGTTGTGTAAATTCAGAACTGCTATATATAATTAACTGGGGGGGGGTAAGGTGCATGGGGGCATGCCCTCCTGTAAAATATATTTTTTAATATTTTTATTAATTTACTCTTTCTAGACTTGATCTGAAATTATCTCTCTTTTTGCATTCACTAAATGGATGAAACATACCTCTCTCTCTCTACAGACACACACACACACACACATATATATATATATATATATATATATATATATATATATATATATATATATATATGGTTCCACTTTAAATCATCGAATGCTCAGAACATCAACGTTCTGATCATCGAGACCAGAACATCGATGTTCAGAACATCGAAGGTTTAAAGTGGAAGTGCCAGGTAAGTGAAATTATAGAAATTTGGGTGTGTATGCAGGGCAGCAAGGTGCCCTGCATGTTGTGTGTGTGCCATCTGAGTGTTGGCATTGCAGGTAGGGAATGGGAAATCTCCCGTTTAGCGCTACCACAAATAGCGGTAAACGGGATATATGCCTTACCCCACTGTAGTGCGATCTCGGAGTTGGAATATTAAAGTACGGGGTGTGGGGGGGGCACAGCCCCCCATATGGGGGGTGCAGCGGGGCAAAACCCCCCTGCATAACATAGTTTTTGTAAGTTTTTTGGTGTTTGTGTGGTTCATTTTGAACCTTCTATGTTCTGAAAATCAATGTTTTGGTCTCGATGATCAGAACGTCGATGTTCTGAACATTCAATGATTCAAAGTGAATCTATAGATATATATATATATGGATTCACTTTACATGCTCGAAATGCTAAAATTACGAATTTTAGAATTTCAAGCCTGTAAAGTCGATTGGACGGAAACCATGAGCCCGGAAGTGTCGAATGGATTATATCTAACCAGCGGTATGGATAGCGCATTGGGTAAGTGTACTGTTTTTGAGGTTTTGAGGAGGGTTTGCATGTGTTTGAGTGTGTTGGGGTGTTTGAGGTGTGGGTTAGGGTAGGTGTTGTGCAGTGTGAATGTGTTAGTGTTGGGAGTGCTGGTGTTTATGTGTATGTGATGTGTGTTTGTGCAGGGGGTGTGGAATGAGTGATGCTGGGTTTTGTGTGATTTGGAGTGTTGTACGACCTCGGAGTTAGTATATATAATTAGGTGTGCAGGGGGGCTTGCCCCCCTGCATGTACTAAGGGTAGGTGTGTGTATGTGTTTGCTTGTGTGCGTGTGTTATGTTTATTGTAGGGAAGTGTTGGGAGGTATATACGCTGGTGTATGTATGTGTTTCGTTGTGTGTGATGTGTGTTTGATGGGAGTTTGTCAATTTTTGGTTTTGTGTTTTGCGTTTGTGTATGTTCGGCATTTAAGGGATTCGACTTTATAGTTTTGTGATACTGAATTTCGATATTTCAGTATTTTAATGATATAAAGTGACTAAATATAATATAATATATATATATATATATATATATATATAGATAGATAGATATGGTTCCACTTCACAATATCGAATCACTGAAAACTCGAACTTCATATGGTCGAGACCATATGATCGAGTTTTCAGGAACTCAAAATTAGGGAGTGAAATAAAAAAAAAAAAAACTCAAACACATCGTTTCTGCATACGGGCAAGCCCCCCTGCACCCTCTCTACTTAAATATACCATCTCTGTGATTGCACTATAGTGAGGAGATGGGAGATCTCCCGTTCTGCACTTCTGCATACAGCATGGAATGGGAGATTTCCGTTTTCCCAACTGTAGCGCAATCTCGGAGTTGGTATATTTAAGTAGGGGGGTGGGGATGCAGGAGGGCTTGCCCCCCCGAAGAAACAATGTGCTTGGGGGTTTTTGTATACTGTATTATTGTATATACCTATACATTTTGCACTTAAAAATGCCAAACATTTTTTGCTACCTTTACTAAATCAATAAACTTTACAAATACATTACTGATGAGTTATTTATTCACAATGGTGCTTTGCTGTATTTCACTCATGATTTGATTTCATCTTTTCAGTGCTATGTTTTGGATTCAATGAAATGTTTACTGAAGAGCTGATGCCTCAAGTCATCACAGAAGGTTTGAATGGTAACACTGCAGTAAAATCTCCTGAACACCAGCAACTTCGGTAAGATTTTGTCTCAGTAGATTTTTGATTGCATTTGTTCAATGAGTGAAAGGGCTAGTAGGTACAGTAATGAGACAACAAAAAGTGGAAGAGGCAAGGCATAAAACTATATCTGTTATATATCAGTTTATATAATATGTGTGTCTTGTGGCTTCATGGGTAAAATGCAATGCAGCACTGATTGGTACTTTGAAGTGTGATCACAAAACTGAAGTTGCTCTCATCAGTCATTGAAGTTTTCTGCTCCACTTTCTAATATTTTTTTATAGACATGGTCTACCAGCCATGCACCCTCCAACATGTGGGCCTGTGCCTCCAATGATGATACTTATAAATACCGACTTCAATACTTATGTACCTTAGATAAGGAGGAATTCTCTGAAATTCTCTGAAATCCTACAAATCTCAGATGTAGCATATATATCACAGGAATGGCAAAGCTAGCCACCTGTCAGTGTGAACATTGGCTCTTGATGACAGTTACTTTAGAAGTGACTCCCCAACCCTGTGTGCAAAAATGGGGAAAAGGGGTCACAGATGGATGGATGCATGGATTACACTTCTGTGATTACATTTTTGAGTGTCATTCATCTTCTCATCTATTAAAGATTGCATAGCTGACAATATAATGTCTGGTTTAGCTCTTTCAAGCATTTCCTGATATATGCTAGAATATCACTATATTAGTTTTACTTTTTGCCAAAGGAAGCTTTATGCAGTTAAGGCACAATAACACCTGCCGAAACAGAGATCCTTATTCAACAACAGTTTCATTTAGGAAAATCTGTCAGAGCAGTATTTGGCAATTAGAAAAACGTAATATTCTAATCATTAGCTACATGTGTTGTTTCTGTGTTATCTACTCAGCGTGTTTGTGTTAACAAGTGGAGTAGAGTTCCTCCATAATCAAGTTCTGCATTTTGATAATCAGTTAAGGAACAAATCATTGTTTTCAAAACATCCTGGTGTTCCAAATGGTTATATAATGAGTAAATGAGAATATCATACCCTCTTAAGTGAGTGGACTAGAATCACCAATTTGAACTAGGCATCCTGAACTTAAGGATCTTTTTAACCAGGAACACTCTGATTCGTAAAACCCTTTGAATATTAAATGTATTTTATGCTGGCACACGTGATGGAATAGTTAGATGATTGCAACATGCCAGCATTACTCTGTGAGATCTCAGGGTACATTGGCAATTTTCCCTGATATTGCACCATCTAGGAGCTAATATATACATGCTGAATGGGGAGGGGGTGTAGGAAGGTGCACAACAGAAATTAGTCTTTTATTTTCTTTTTCTTTTTTTGTTGTTGCCCAAAGACAGTGACCACTATATAATCTTTGGTAATTCATTAGTTATTCACAGACTCATAATCTTGTATGTAATATGATCAAATATGTTTCATCCTGAGTTAGGTTTAAAGTTGAAATGTTAAGGTACTTTACAATATTACTTGTTTTAGTTGATGATAATTGACTAACAGCATCAATTTTACAAGGTACACATATGTTTTCATGCAGATATCAGAACCTTAAATGATTTTCATTACAGAGAACATTTTTTATGGGAAAAGCAAAATCTTAATAACTATAAGCAGCATAGGTTCATACATAAATACTAGGCTAACTGCCTTTGTGGACCATTTTAAGCGTAGCTAATTTCCCTCAAGGGTCAGAATCAAACCCTGTACCTTATGTCTATAAGGTAAACACCTTAAACGATATGCCAATCCCTACTCCCAAGTTTTCATTTTCCCTTTTCCTTAGAATCATGGTTTCATAAGTTCATAGCTAATTACTAGCGTATTAAGCTTAGAAAGAAAATTCTAGCTGGAAAGGAGGTAAATATAAGAGATTTCATTGATCAACACATCTACAATATCTGGATTCTGCTACTCCTTCTCTATCTTAGCCTTCACATGTCTCTATACGTTTAGAAGAGATTGTGTTTAAGTAAAAAAATAAAAAATAAATATTTCATGAAAAGTAGGTAAAAGTAGGACCCTCAGCCACAAAAGGCTACAGTGACTAATGGTTAAGGTGTTTATCTTGTAGACATAAGGTGCAGGATTTGATTCTCACATGGAGTAATTGGCCAGACTTAAAATGACCCACAAGGGAAGCTAGCCTGGTACTTAACTGTGACGCTATGACAGTGAGACAATAATAGAGTACAAGTTAGATCAAAACCAGGCTCAGCTTACAAAGTGTCTAAGACTGTTTCTCTTGGAGAGTGAGTCCAATTAGGAGTAGGTACTACTGATCAAAGGGGGTAAGTCTCTTTTCCTGACCAGGGAGAATTGCATTTGGGGCATGTACTTTTGATCAAAGTGTCCAGGACTCTTTCTTCAGGTGGGGAAAGTTAGACCATCAGTAGGCACTGATGCCCATGTGGCTAATATTGTTTCACTGAGCAGAGGGAAATCAGAAGTAAGGTAGATACTGCTGTACAGGAACCCCACCGCTACTTGTCAGAGCATTGATGCTCACATAAGATGGTGGATGCTCAGACAAGATGGCGCTTCATTCCATGGTTTTGATTTTGCAAGAACGAAGACTCCCACAGTGGGTGTCTGTTTCTGGTTGGGCAATACAGAACTCTATGTATTTCTTGTCTATTCTTGAAGCTTCAGAGGTGCAGTGATCACATCTCCTGTTTTTGCACTAGTGCTTGTTCAGGCAGTAGTGTCCTAGACACCGATCCTCAGATGTCTAATGCTTCTATTTCATTTATGAAGTCTATTATTTTCACATAGATCCAAGGCCTGATCACATGAAGAATGTTGTTTCTCTATGCATGTCTGAGGGATGTTTACTTATTATAGTTCAGCAAATCCAGTCAGGATTGCTTTCAGTTTTTAACAGAGTGAATTAATGCTTCTGCACAAACTAAGCCTTGTATTTCAGGTACCTGTAAAGAAAGGAAAAATGACTATTTTGTCCTCTCTCTCTTTCTCTTAGTTCTGATAAGATTATTAAAGATATTAACACCATTTTCGATATGTATACAGCCTCACATGGACATGCATGTGTGTGAAAATAATTGGGCAGAGAGTTTCCTAGACAGACCAGCATGTATGTGTGCATGAACATGCATTTTTTTCAAATAACTCCTACAGCTTGCTGCTGACAGGCATGAGTGCAGATGCAAAATGGTTTAACAGGAAAATATGAAATGTACAGCAGGAAGGAAAATTAGTAAATGAAATGTAATGAATTACAAATGTTTTTTCAGTATTTGACTGAATATGAATTCTCTTCTTAATGAGAGAGTCAAAGGCCTTGGTTTAGAAGTCTGATTTCACAGATTTCTCTTTGTATGCCTGAAACAGAAAATTTAAAATTGTCTGGAATTATAATGCACCAAGAATACATGCTGATACTCTACTTGTGACTGTCTGAGATTCAACCCATCTCTGTCATTTTTAATTAGAAAAGCTGAAAGCATGACTTTCAGAGCACTGTACCTAGCAACTTGTCAGATAACTATTACAGCTGTAAAGTAGTAGACCAGTGTCCAGGAATAAACACATTTGTATGTCTGGTAAACACTGGAGCATTGTATGTGACATCTAAGAGAAGCAAAAGATTGACACTATTTAGGAAACATACTCATAAAACAATACATTATAATTTAACAAATCTGGAAAGACAGAAGTTGCTGGGCAACATGCACTTTTCCCACTTTAAACTGTAGGTTCACTATTTTCTGCTTTGATATTTCTGTCAGTATTCATTTCACTGTAATTACCCCCCTCAAACTCGGATGATAACATTGCAAGCAGAACATGATTTTGCTTGCATGATTGCCTCAGTGATGCTGCAGGTAATGAAAAAAAAAACATTTTCTTTCATGGCATAAAGCTGCTTTTTGACATACAAGCTGATTAAGCATTCAGCAGTAACATATTCATTTGACTCACCCCCCTGCTCATTTACATCTCAAAGTAGTTAAGCATAGTACTCTATATTTTAGAAGGGAGTCCTCTGTAGAAAAAGGGATTATGCTGATGGACACACACGCACACACACACACACACACACACACACACACACACACACACACACACACACACACACACACACACACACACATCATAATCACTCCTTCTAATATGAAATATGTTTAGCACATACGTTTTCACCTATGCAAATACAATGAGGAGATGTAACCTTTAAAGTTGCAATACAAAGGTCACATTGTTCCTCTGTTTTCAGTATTCTGAAGAATACCAGATCAACCCATATTAATTATAGTCCTTAAGTATTTTAAATGACCTATTCAGTAGGAACCCTTCCAGACAGATTTCTTTGTCTGCTGATATCATCAAGAGAATGCTAATTTTCCTCTCTTCATTATGTGATAATATGAGCAATTAGTTCTATGAGTTCATTCCTTCTTTTACAAGTTCAGCTAAATATGACTAAAAGAGTTTTGATCTGATTTTTTTCTTCCCTATTAGCCAGTTTTTCTGCAGAATCTCTTCAGGGTTATCTTACTCTCAGTATCTTTAATCTGCTGCACACCGTCTTTCCCTCTGTACTGAAAATGTGCACTACTGTATTGTTCACACATTCACTATTATCCCATGTCATCAACTGTATTCTTGTTTGGCTTGCATACTTAAAATCTAACATCTGTATAACTAGTATTATCTATTTTATTGTATCACCTGTTCTGTAAAGTAATGTTCTGTACTATCACTGCTTGATTTCTCTATTTTGATTCTGTAGCTTTATCATGTTGTTTGTTTTTAGAGCTTTTCTCCCTGGCTCTCTACTGAAACCTGGCTTACCCTAGCCCAGTAAACCTCCTGGTAAACAAATACAAATAAGTAAATTTATGAATCTCAGTCATAAAACCCCCTCTCTCAATATGCTTACCTACTGCTCCATTGTGTAATATCTTTGTCCTCTGTGGTACTAAATAACAATCAAATGGTTATTCAGCAGCATCAGAGTTACAGATCAGAGGTCATGAAAACAGCATTTTTTTCATATAAGGTATGATAAGGACTGTTGGGTCAGATTTTTTTTTAGCAGTTTTAGAGATATATAACTATTATGATATTGTCTAAGTAATTAGTTCATGATCCTCCAACAGAGACCACATCAGTGAGAAGCACCCTCATTAATTCCTCATGGGGCCACCCTTGATGTGTTCTTGCCCAATATACTTCTGTGGATACCCAGTACCCTCTTTTGGAAACTAATTGCCTGCAACTGACATGAGACCTTTGATTTTTTAATGTTGGGAACATACACCTGTTTTGTCTGCCTAGCTATCTGTAATCTTAATGTTCTGTAACTGAAATTTTAATGTTCTGTTTGTCTGTTTTATGTGGAGCTTTTATCCCTGGGCCTTTAGTGAAAATGGACATATATCCAGTTAGACTAGCCTTGTCAACAAATGTAAAATAAATAAATAAATATATGCCTTCCATTATATATGACTGTGTATGTGATTCAAAAACATAGGATTTTAAACCCAGTGATCATTTCATTAATCATTATTGGACGTCATCTTTCTAAAGCATGCAGCTGTGCTGACAAGGAGAGGTTGACCTATGGAAAATACTTAGCAAAATGCCATTGATGGAGTAGATTAATATTGAATGTTTACAAATAGGAATAACTTATAACTACAAAACTTTTATGCTGCCTAATGCAGGAGAAAGGGCAGAAAATGTTTTTTCTAGTTGCAATCAGCTTCCCTTTTGTCATTGAACTTAATAACAATCCTTCCCATATTAGATGAACCTTTTCACACCATGCTTGACTACCCACCGTTCCACTTTAAGGTCATTACCAAAACAGATGAAAGGACTATTTTGAAAATTCCATACTATTGTAACAATTATCTGTATATGATACTCTTCATATTTTTGCAGCTTGGGGGGCACTTGTTCTGTCTTCCCAAAGTGCGCATCTTTAGCCTAGCCTTGGTCACTAAAACCAGCTCACCCCAAATAACAATGCTGAAAACTCAAGGTGACTCTTGTCCCATTTCCAGCAATGACACTGTAGCTAAAATGGACAAAAATTAATTTATGAACAAATACTGCAGTATCCTACTGGATTAGATATTCTCACAGATGTGCAATATGGGTAAAAGCCAAATATAGCACTACTCCGGACATTATTGCCCACATTAATGATATTCAGAGATTATCTGAAATAATCCAGTGCTAGTTTGTGCTTTATTGTGCAACTGCTTAGTAAGAGAAAATGTATTTTGATTTATTTTTTATCAATGATTTTCACTGTTTATGAAAAGGAAGGTATAGCCTGTAGACAGGAACATTTGTTTTGGTTTATATATATATATATATATATATATATATATATATATATATATGTGTATATATATATATATATATATATATATATATATATATATATATATATATTATATATATATATATATATGTGTGTGTGTGTGTGTGTGTGTGTGCTTTTATTTGTTGTTGTTAGAAATGGATAGATGGTAGACAGACAAACTCTAGCCATGCCTAGGGACATGGTCAGCAAAAAATTCAAACAGACTGTAGACAGGAAGATCTATCACTTATCTGAAATGATCCAGTGTTTGTTTGTGATTTATTGCGCAACTGTTTGGTGAGAAAAGGTTTATTTTGATTAATATTTTATTTTTACCTCTGATTTGTAATGCTATAATGTCTATCAGCACTAATGAGCAGAAGCTACTGTGTGTGATGTAAATCACTTCCAGCTTTTTAACATGATGGCAGAACCTGTACGTTATGTCAGAGTGATTATTTTTGAATTACTTACGCTTGTGCAAGGTTAGTACAGTGTACTTAATTTAATATTTAATGGGATATTGTTAGTCTGATTTCCTCACACAATTTGACCTAAATTAGAAATTTTTTTCATTTCTTGAATTATCTGTTTACTGATTCTGATTATTTTTTTGAAATTCTTTAAACATCGAGTATGCCATTAATGATTTGCTAAAAAGTGTGCTAAATGCTGTTCCTCATGTAGAAAGTTGGATGATTTGCTTACCATTATTAGAAGTAAATCTAGACTTATTGATAATGATTGCACTTATGCAATTGGCACAGCCTGGAGAACTGTTGTTACGTATATTAATGACTGGACTGGTGAGATAAATAATGTTAGGCAAAGAGCAAATAGAGCACATTTAGGATAGAAAGTATCCACTGTCAGTAAAGATCACTCAACCCCTATTAAACACGATAATACTGAAAACATGTCATGATTCAGAGAAAGCAGAAGAAAATAAAAAAATAGAAAGGAAGGAATGAATGAAGACGTTAACAATGAATAACTGGGAATAAAAATAAATCTACTGATATTTATAATACAAAGAGAATGTATACTAAAATGACATTTCTTTGTTTTGTAATGCACAGATGGCAAGGAATGATAACATTGTTCAGTCAAAAAACTTTCAGTGTACAGGAAAGGATATAATTTTTCCAGCAGAAAAGGTCGAAGAAAGAGGCAAGGGGCAGGTAAAAAGGAAAACAAAATAGAACTCGGAAGAATTAAAGAATATTACTGTTTAAAAAAGGAGAAAAGCACTAGCTGATAACATGGCTCAAGCTGTGGAAGTACAAAGTCAGCTAGATGAGAATTGTGTGCTTGCAAATGAAACAGGCAATAACAATAGTGAGATTAATAAGACGAATTGTGAGGAAGATCATTCTTTTCTAACAACTGATAGAACAGACATTGGCAACCTTCAAACACTGGACCCTACCCAGTTTGGGTTCATGAACAGCCGATATTGTCTCCTGAACCTCATTAGCTTCTTCGAATCAGTCTCCAGAGATGTGGACGAGGGTAAGGCAGTCCACACAGCCTATCTGGATCTCGCCAAGGCCTTTGACACCATCCTCCACTCTGGAATCATAGATAAACCTACTAAGCTGGGCATTAATCCCTACATCACTCGATGGGTTGCCAACTGGCTTACTTACAGATCCCACACTGTAAAAGTAGCTGACTCCAAACCCAGCTCCAGACAAGTGACAAGTGGAGTACCTCAGGGTTCAGTACTGGGACCTCTCTTGTTTGGCATCTACTTCTCTGAAGTACAGGCCAACACTAAGGGACTCTGACTAACAAAGTTCACAGATGACTGCAAACTGGGATCGATTATTGCATCCCTGAATTATATCAATACTCTACAAAAGGGCCTTACAGAAACAGATGCTTGCTGCCAGAGCCATGGGCTCAAGCTCAAAGCAAGAAATGTATAGTTATCCATTTGGGAAAAAAACATGTACCCGTGAATTACAACATAGGTGGCAGTACACTAAACACCAAAAGTGTGATAACAGACTTAGGGACAGTGTTCTCACCTTCAATAACCACATCGCCACAACAGTCAGGAAATCCTTCTATGTGGCACACCACATCACTAAGGGCTTTTCATCCAGAAAAAAGGAGGTCATTGTCCCACTGTACTCATCCCTCATTAGACCCATCATAGAATACAGCGTCCCATTTGGTATGTACCTCTGAAGTCATCTGCAACAACTAGAAAGCCCGCAGTAATACCTCACTAAAAGAATCACAGGCCTAAAGCAGATGCTTTATGCTGACCACCTTAAAAAACTCCTATACTCTGTCGCATATCGTCTACTCCGAGGAGATCTCTGTTTAACATACAAGGCCATGTCAAACCCAGAGCTGTTGGACATACTACACTTAAAGAAATCAAAATCCCTCAGAGCCACATGCTCCAGGGATCTAAATCTTGTCATCATAATAAACAAAACATGCTGGAGGGATAGGTTCCTGACCCAGAGACTCCCCAGACTCTGGAATAGACTGCCCATATATGTCAAGCAGAGCACCTCTTTGGCCCTCTTCAAAAGGAACCTTGATGACTGGAAGGGAGAAAGGAAATTCACCCCAGGATCATGTCGGTCGCCCTGCTAGACAGGGGTCCAGGGAAGTAAATAGTGTGGGAAGAAATAGACAAGGAATTGTTATGGCTATGCTTGTATAGGCCCTAGGGCCGATAGCCTAGTACCAACCTATGAGCCTATGAACCAATTAAATTGGAAGTAGGAGATTCTTCAGATGTTAATGGGAGGTTCAATTTTAGAAGAACTGATACTTATATTTGGAGAGAGGATAATGAACACTAAATAGTGTTAT
Source organism: Protopterus annectens (assembly GCF_019279795.1). Lineage (NCBI taxonomy): Eukaryota > Metazoa > Chordata > Ceratodontiformes > Protopteridae > Protopterus > Protopterus annectens. Next base: position 281,160,526 of record NC_056725.1, read on the forward strand.
GCTTTCCAGGAACAAAAATACAGGATGTGAGATAAGGAAGTACAGAGCTGTTTTTATTCATGTTGGTGCAAATTATCTCATATTCCAAAACTGACAGTTAGTAGGAACTTACAGCCTTCTTAGATACAGGTATAAGCAAGTATTTATCACAAATCACATACAGAAAGGAGAGTCAGATTATCAGGAATGAAAGCATTTTTAGGGTAAATGCCTACATGAAAAAAGTGGCCCATTTTAAAAAGTGGAAATATCTACAGCATCCAAGCTTAATTGCAGACACATGTTCTGACAGGATGGCATGCATTTGTCAAGACAAATTTATTTGGATAGGATAGTGTCTACTTGTCAAGACAAGGGAGGAGAGTTGAATTTTTGCAGCAGATATATTGCAATACATGACTATCACAAGACAAGCTTTTTGCCACATCAGAAACTTAACGGATCACAGATACATTTGATGTATCTATGCTGGATGTAAATGATAGGAGCACTAGTAATATATATATATATATATATATATATATATATATATATATATATATATATATATATATTTTATTGGAAAACATGTTATATTCCAGCGAGATTTATGTGGTTATCATTTGTGAAACACGGTTAAAGAACAATGACTGGAAACCAGTTATATCAGGGTATACATGTTTTAATGTAACAGGCATTTTAACATAAAATCAACTGGAGGGTTATGACAGCAATTAAAGACTGTAATGACACCTGTGAGTATTATATATTCAGTGATAACACCGATACTGTAAATTGTGTAACTGTGACAAAAAGACAACCCTGGAACATATAACAATTGTTGGAGTGTATAGACCATTAAAGTCAAGAGCTGATGACCTAAAGGAATTCATACATTTCCTGCATGAAACCATGAAAACACATCAGGGAAAATAATAATCACTTTTGACTTAAAGTGACTAGAAACAGATGGAATAATATTAATTCAACAACATTAGTAAGGGCCAACAATTGCATCAGATTTGTAAAAACTCTACCAGGGAACAGAGCATACCAGACAGTATTGGTGTTCCTAAGGAAATGACTGCTACTTTTACACAGATTTTAACACCATTGATGTGCAGTGATCATGGGTTTAATGGTTAAATTACTGCTAGATAATTTTGTTAAACTGAAATCTATACCGGTGCACAGGCAATTAATAACACATTATATGGAATAAAAACAGTCACCATGTAAACCTAATTGGAATGAATCATTCCATGGATGAACTGCTGAAGGAATGTGGCAGGTTTTTAATAGGAAATTGTTTGAGTGCAAAAAATGTATAAAAATGTTCAACATCAAGATCTAGACACACAAGGTCAGGAACATATGTTATAACAAGATACTTAATTAAGGTGATGCAAATATTATAGGAAATGGAATAGAGGTCAAACTATAACAATGAAAAAAATGAAATAAACAAGCTGGACAAACAAATTAAATATAGTGTAAGATAAGATCAAGAACATTTTGAAGATAATTTATATAAAGATTTTAAATGTAACTGGAAACCATTCTATAATTGCATAAGATGTGGTAGGAATACAGACATATAAACTGATTAAATTTTGTGTAGATTCTCAAACACAACATGTTGTAGACATATTCACAAAATCTTATGCAAAACAGTTTGGATCCACAAAGGAATAAATAAATTGTCCTAGTAACAGCAGGTTACTTTAGACATTGCAATTAAATTACATTATATTTAGTAGGAACTGCACAAGCTGGACCCAAGCAAAGCACACAGAGGAAGAATTAATGATCTGAGAACACTTCAGCATGAATTTACAGTGCCATTATATCTGTTATTCACAAGGTCATATAAGTATGGGGAGATTCATCAAGATTGGAGACATGTACTTTTTAAATCCATCTTTAAGGAAAAATGTACTAGGACAAATCTGGAGTCATACAGGCCCATACGATTACTTTGTTGTTGTGGAAGAATAATGGAGAAAGGTTATTTTTTGATAAATTATTGTCAGATTTGGAAAGGTTGAGACATTAAACCATGTACCAGCATTTATAGTTGAAAGCACCTATGAACCTAAAATGAATCTATATCTACCTATAACATAATGCTATATAACAATAAAATAACAGCTATAATTGTTGTGATGTAATTTATATAGATGTAACTTCAGCCATTAATAGGGTCATGCACAAAACACTGATTAATAAATTAGAACAAGTAAGCATGGTGTAATCCTGATTAAATGGATAGGTACACAGCTTAAAAACAGGACATGGCAAGTTTCATATAACAACTGGACAGGTGAAATTCTTGGTTACAGTCAGGGTGTCTCACAGGGCTCTGTCATAGGTCCTTACTTGTTTAGATTGTATCTTTCAGACCTAACTTTTTCATCTGAGGTGTTCTACAGTCTGCATGCAGATGACTTGAAAATGGGTAAACTTATTGTACGTGTTGCAGATAGGGCGTGTCTACAAAATAACTTGACTAAATTAACCATTTCGGCATAGGGCAATAATATGCTAATAAATACATCAAAATACGAGGCATATCAGATTTGTGAGACACAGGTTGAAGGGTGGATATTTAATACAGCAGGCTATGACTGAAGCTGTAGAGTCATGTAAGGCGCAGAATAAATATATATATATATATATATATATATATATATATATATATATATATATATATATATATATATATATATATATATATAGAGAGAGAGCTATGAGTTTTTCTAATCATATCAATCAATTTGTTAATGATAGTTGTAGAACTGTAGGTTGTATAAAAAGACTTATAATGTCTAGGAAACCAGAAATTATGAAATCATTGTTTGTATGTTACATTAGACCAAACTAGGGTATGGAGTTAAAATATATAATCATTATAAGAAAACAAGCATGAATACATAGGAAAAAATACAGCAGAAATATTTGGAGGGCATCTATGGATATGAAAATTTAAGTTATTATTAAAGACTACAATATCTGAACTGATGCAGTAACTCATATTGATTCTTAAGAGGAGACTTTTTTCAGGTATACACAGTGGATATAAAAAGTGTACACACCCCTGTTAAATTGCCAGGTTTTTGTGATATAAAAAAATGAGACCACAATACATCATGTCAAAACTTTTTCCACCTTTAATGTGACCTATTACCTGTACAATTCAATTGAAAAAACAAATCTGTTAGGGGAAAAAAATATAAAACATAAAAAACATACAATACACTGGTTGCATAAGTGTGCACCCCCTTAAACTAACATGTTGGTGTATGTTCACACCATTAAACTAACACTTTGTTGAAGCACCTTTTGATTTAATTACAGCATTCAGTCTTCTTGGGTACACACCTGCCATTAATTAAAGAGCCTCTGATTAACCCCAAATAAAGTTCAGCTGTCCTAGTAGAATTTTCCTGACATTTACTCAGTTGCCTGCTACAGCAAAAGCCATGGTTTGCAGAGGGCTTACAAAGCATCAAAGGGATCTCATTGTTGAAAGGTATCAGTCAGGAGAAGGGTACAAAAACATGTCCACAGCATTGGATATACCATGGAACACAGTGAAGACAGTCATCAAAAAGTGGAGAAAATATGGGACAACAGTGATGTTGCAAAGAACTGGATGTCCCTCCAAAATTAATGAGAAGACAATTTGAAAACTGGTCAGGCAGGCTGCCAAGAAACTGACAGCAACACTGAAGGAGCTGCAGGAATTTCTGGCAAGTACTAGTTGTGTACTACATGTGACAACAATCTCCCGTATTCTCCATATGTCTGGACTATGGAGTAGGGTTGCAAGATGAAAACCTTTTCTTACACAGAAAAACATCCAGGCCGAGATAAAATTTTTAAAACAATACATTTTTTCACAGTTATTTTTTTATATCACAAAAAACTGGCAATTTAACAGGGTGTGTACACATTTTATATTCACTGTAAGATGCTTAGAGACATCAACCTCTGGGAATGTCTGGGAATATTTGGGGTTATCAAAAGTAGTAGAAAATCATCAGACATTCTATACAGATGATTATATAAGAATGTGCGATATACTAATTGGTTATATGAGACAGCAACATTTGCATGGAACAGACTAGTAAATTATAATAAAGCGAGCAGACTAGTTTACTTCAGATATTTATATTTTAACAATAACTTGGACACTTATGGGAATGACTGTTTTGATGTATTGGCAGGCTTGAAGGACATTGTTGCCCAAGCCTAAAACATTTGTATGTATTTCTTTGTGTACATATTACATAACATATACTCCAGTTTGAGAAAGACAGGTTCCCAGGAGCAATATTCATAAATTAAAAATGAGATTTCAAGTGTAGCTCATTCTAAATGTAGCCTACAATTCAAACACTGTAGATTCTCTTATGATGTCTGCATTATGGTTTAAAAATCATGTCCTTAACAGAACATTTTCATCTGCCTTTTTAAACAATTCCACGTTTTTAATAACCTTCCACAAACACTGCCCAATCTGAAGAGTTTCTTATATGCTGACAAAATAGTTATTACCACAACTGCTTCCTCAGCCAATGACATTTACTCACAACTGCAAGCTGACTGTATCAGCTTTTAGAACTGCCCTATTTTCAATAAATTAATGTTACATGGTAGCACAAAAGGCTCTCGTCAGTGTCATGTCCACTCCAAAACTTGATCCTGAACAAAGCCCACTTCAAGTAGACACACAACAACAACAATACCTTGGACTGCTTCCATTTATTTCAGTCACAGTGCAGATTTTATGGAAGTTTTGCTGTCTGTCATTCATGTAATAAGACCTAGCAGCATGTCTATACTGTTACCAGCCATCAGCCCGTGCAGGCTATCAGACTTCATGCTGAAAGGCTGAGGACTTGTCAGCTGCTCAGATATGTAATAATTGAGTAACCATGCAAAGCCCAGTACTGGGCTCATGTAGGCAGTATTTATCTGTCTGCAGTCTTTTCTGTGGAAAGTTTAACCAACTTTTCTTTCTTATATTTATCTCTTTTTACAATGTGATATTTCTTAATATTAAGCATATGGAATTCCTGTTGGTTAATATTGCTAACGTACAGCTGCATTTTTCATCAATGGAAAAAATATATTATAAACCACTTTTACAAAAGAGTTCACTCTCTGTATTTGTTTGTTTGTTTTTGTTAACACTGTAGATAAAACACTAATGATCCAATGACAGAGTGTTGCTAAGATATATATGGTGGCCTAGTGACTTTCTCTACCTCACAATGCTTCTTCATAAGTATTCTTCACCACAAGTCCCTTTCACAGCTTAAACATTTTCTATACTTCTCTTTGTACACTACCTAACAGTGTCCCATGTATCACAAAAAGGACATATACAAGAAGGGGCCTCTCCACAGTAATGCCATTTATTTATGAAACTCCATCACACTGTTTATTTGACCCATATGTCACTTTAACCATTTCATTCTTAACTAAAACTTTTATCTTCCTTATTTAAATCAGTAAAGCCTTATGATTTGAAAAGAATGAAATTTAACACATTTCTTACTTCTAATAATCCAACAGACCATAAAACATATTAAATTTCTCTCCATAACCTACCTTTACTATAATTTGTATGATTACCTACCAACAGTTGCCTGTATTCCATTATCAGCCTGCATTCAGTTACATAAGTACTAACTTTACTTACTTGCCTTGATAAATGACAGTTGAAATCACCCACAACTATAATATCTATGTTAACAATAATAATCTTGTTCAGTCATTTAATTTTATTTCATCTTGAGCATCCCTTTCACACTGACTCAGTAGAACATAAATATTCAAACACCAACATTAAACTCATTTTCAACCATTTTCTGTCATATTTTAAAGAATGCTAACAACATCCCTTATGCCTGTGTCATGAATTCTATCTTTGCTCTGATAGACAACGGTCGAAATGTGTAATGTTCATTTCAGTTACTCTACAGAACTCGCTGCTTATTTTCAGACCATGTATACTGACTGGACTAATTTTCCCTCTTCAGAGTTGAACCTGGAACATTATCTAGTAATATTATTTTCCCAGAATCACACAGTAGGCAAGTGAAAGTGGAAGTAATCAAACCATTAACCCTAGGTATGGGAAGTAGTACAGTAATACATCAGCACTTTAGTCATCTGCATGAGCTGCCCTACCCCAGTGTCACTCAGTCAAATCTGAAATGTCCATCTTTATCATATTTCTTAAATGCAGTCTTCCACTTTTAGTCATAGGCACATTTGTCCACACTGGACACAGTGCCTCGTATGACATGTTTTAACTAAATATGCTTCTGTACCACAAAAAAGTTTTTTTTTGAGTTGACACCAATCTCAAACTACATATTTTTTTACCATTAATAATTGCAAAAGTAGAAAGATGTTTAGTTTTACCTTCATCCATATATATGTAAAAGTATTGGTTATTTATTTACATTTCATTACTGAGATAATCTGACTGGAAGGGTACCCCATTTTCAGGGAAGGCTTAAGGAGAAAACCTTCAATATACTAAAAAAATGTAAAACACTTGTAGTCCAAAAAATGGCAGGTAGTTCCAGTGTAAAAAAACTCTTCTTTATTCAACCACAGACGTATAAGCACTTTCACAGATAACTTCTGTTTCTTCAGATACAAATACATGCTGTCTACTATGTATCTTATTTACCTTGAGTTATCTAATTAAGTCACAATCATTTTAATGGAACATTCTTCATTAAGTAAAAATATTCAGTTTTTCACTGTGAAAACATGAAAAGCACATGTATAAAGAATACATATAAAAAATGCACATATAAATATACTAACATAAAAATGTGCTCAAATATAAACATGTAATGTTAAAATTCTCATGCTTAATGTAAGTAAACATGTCTTAAACTAAGATAACATTTCATTTATTCAGTGGTCTTGCTTTAAGTTTTGGTCTTATGGGTATCCTATCATTTAACCCATGCTCAGGATCTGCTATCAGTCTTATAATCCATTTTGCCTCAAGCTTTTCTGTCCTGTTTCTAAAGTCCCCCATTCTGATGTTGTCATATATTTTACCTATAACTAAAAAAGTAAAGTTGTGTGTGTTGTCATTCACTCTAACATGTTTAGATAATGCACTGACATAACTTTTTTTCTGTGTCTGGTACGTGTGTTCCTTGATACAATCTCTGTGGGCTCTGTCCATTTTTCCCACATAGAAACAAAACATACTGAACATTGGGCTAAATAAATACTGTGTTCTAAACAACTTTTAAGAATATTAATTTTAAAATCTTCAAGCATAATTCAAAATATCTACATTTTAAATAATTATACCAAATTAGACATAATATGTCAACATTGATAATTAAATGCAACTTATATGATAATGATTTAATGTTTAGAGCTATTTTAGCCAGTTTAGGGAAATTAAAGGTAAGTTAGTATAATACAAACAGGAATCACTATATGAAGTGAGAGAAAAAAACAGGGTTATGGCGTATATGGTTGAAGTAAGGAACTAAGTGAAGAAGGGGGGAGTAAGAAGGTATAATGTATGAATACATTCTTGTTTATATTTAGGGATATAATTTTTCCAGGGGTTGAACAAGAACAGAGCCAGATTCTGACCAGAACATCTTTCAGAATTACTTTAACATATTGGAATGAGGGAGGTTATTGACCTCATGGATACAGCTAAGGAGTTCCAGGCCTTACTAGCATGGTATGAGCACATGCAATGTCCAGTGGACTTGACAGGTTTGTGGACAGACAGGAATTTTTCATCACTGGATTGTGATGAACAACTAGGAACATAGCTGAGTAGAATGGTATTTAGTTCTGAACAAGCAGATGGATTCTGGATAATTTTATAGGTAGCAAGAAGCTTTGTAAATGTTAGCTAATGGGGTAGTTCTAACCAAAATTGCAAAATTCGCTAACAACTCCACTTTTAGAAGTCATCACTGTCTTGCCCTGAAGCAACTATAGTGGTTAGAACTCCCTCAGCTAATTAGCTATCACCAATTAGTCCTCACCTTCAACATAATAAGGAACCCTCAGAAAACCCCAGCCCTAAACCAACTTCTAAACCAATATTCAGCAAATCGCCCTCTATGCTCATCCAACAAAACCCTGCTCTGCATAACCAAAGCCAATAACACTGCAGGGAAAAGTCTGTTCTCCCACACCATTGCTATGGAATGGAATATCCTCCCACAAAGTATCTCTTCTGCACCATCCATCTCACTTTTCAAGACATCACTAAAGTCATACCTCTTGCAATCATGGCTCTGTCCCTGTATCACATAAAATCTTTTCTGCTCTCCACCTAACTTGCCACACCTCATCTCCTCACTGCTTACCTCAGCTATTCTGTGCTACTCAAATACTCCCTATCAGGAACTACTATTCTACAAACTATTTCTCACGCTATGACATATCTCCCAAATAGCATTACTTTCCAGATTCCATTCCTTCATTTGTATGCTTTGTACTAACAATACGGAATTTAACATTTTGCTATCTACATACCAAGCTTCCTCAAATCAAACTAAGGTATGAAAAATCTCCTTGATTGTATATATATGCCACTGTATAGAAAATTTCTGTCATTCGTGGATTATGTGTTGTCATTTAAAGATATGGAGCTCTGATTGTATATATGCCTCTGTACAGAATTTTTTTTGTCATTTGTTGTATTTGTACTGTTATGTTATGGAGCTTTTCTCCCTGGGCCTCCTCTATAAATGGACCTTGTTCCAGTCAGACATTCCCAGTAAACAAATGTAAAATAAAAATAAATAAATAAATAAAACAATTTAGGGTTTTTTTGTGTTATACTGTGGTGGGTTCTGAAAGGGGTATTTGCGACAAATTTCACAACTTTATTATACATTGTTTGAGTTTTGTTTTTCCTGATGCCTGGCGGTTAGTAAAGATGGTATCATCATAAAAATGAGAGAGGAGGAAGTAAGCAGTGACAAGTGTAGTTTTAGTTGTGTGGCTGAGAATGTTTTTAATGCTATAAAGCATCCCTAGTTTTTGTGAGTTTTTTTAATGCAGTTTTGTTTATGCAGGTCAAATTTAAGATTATAAGCCACAATTAATCTTAATACTTTGCTATGAGAAGTGACTTCAGTTACTGTACTGTTAAGATAGAGAATTTTATTTTTTCATGAGAGCAGAATTATCTGGGGGAAAAAAGTATTTTTATTTTGGGGATGGTTGAGCATGGGTTGTGAGTTGCAAAGTTATGCTTCAGTGCCTGTTAAAGCTTCCTAAATAATTTTTGAGATATGCCAGGTTTTCTGATGTGGATAGTAGTTTAGAGATGTCTGGGTATAGTACTGGGAACGCCTTTTGTTTGGATGTTTGGAGAGTTTTGGTGTGAATGTTAAATAGGAGGGAACCAAGGATTGAGCCTTGAGGGTGGTAACCTGAAAGTATGGAGAGAGGATGGTGTGCCATCTTACTGACTGATAACATTGGACAAGTAGGCTTTGAACAATAGAAGGGTGAGGTGAGGTTGACCTAGTGAGTACATTTAAAGTAGAAGTTTGTTGTGACAAACTGTGTCAATGCCTTAAGAAAAGTCTAGAAATAAGGAAGAGACTAGTTTACCATTATCTCTGGCTTTATTGACAGTATATATAAAGGTTAGAAGTACAATGTTAGTATGAGATGGACAGAAGCTGTGTTGTGTGGGGAAGAAGGGTTTTCCTTGACTGGAGATAGCTTGTCAATTGTCTTCAAATATATTTTTCAATTATTTGAGAAAGGTGGGATAAGATTGCTATAGGTTTAAAATTAGTGATATATGTTGACTGTCCTCCTTTATTGAGATAGATGATGTTTGGGACTTTCGGCTTTTCCCGGTTAGGGGTTGCCACAGTGAAACTCCGGTCCGCTAATGATTGGCAGTAGATTTTTACGTACTGGCTTGCCAGGCCTAACGCACAACCTTCAACGAAGGAACGCCCATTCACAATGTGTGATTTGCTTTTTCCAGAGAGAGGGAATGTGGGACTCCTGGACTGACCTATATTTTCAGGATTGAGACTGGACAGGCAGTGCTTAAGGCAGCTATTTTAAGGTACTTGCTTGGAGGGTTATCAGCTGAAATAGGGCATGGTTTGAGTTTGTTTAAGAGTAGTTTTATATAGAATTTGGGCACAGGTTTGAAGGTGAAAGTGGATGTGATCATATTTGTCTGAGGGGCAGGATTGGGATTAGATGTTGGGAAATACTTGGTTATAAACACTATACTATCCATGATATGAACATTGGAGTCTATTGCAGTTTCAAGTGCTGAGCTCTTGGGAGAGGGGTTACAGTTTAACTTTAGGCAGTGATGTAAGATTTCTTTAATGATGGACAATAATTTTTTAGGGTTGGATTTAGTATTGTTCTGAATGTTTTTATAGTATACTTTTTTATTTAATTTTAATATAGTTGCTGAGGATTCTGAAGTTTTTGAGATATTGTGGTGTTTTATATTTTTCCAATTCTTTCTAGGCTTTTTTTCTATTCTGGGTTAGCAATATACTCTTTCAGATTACTGAACTGGAATATTCAGTTTTTGTCTCTTTCTTCTAGGAGGTACAAGGCTATTTAGAAAAGTTGTAGTTAATTCATGTACAACATTGTGTAAGGAGAGAATTTTTAGAATGATCCAGTTATTAGAAGATATGGTAGTAATGAATATTTGTGAGCTTAATTGGTCTGTAAGGCCATGGAATGTATCATTATGGAACTAATAAACAAAGGCATTGGTAACCTCCAAACGCTGGACCTCAACCAGTTTGGGTTTGTGAAAGGCAGATCATGACTCCTGAACCGGATCAACTTCTTTGAGGCTGTCACCAAAGCCATAGACAAGGGTAAGGTGGTTCACACAGCCTATCTTGACCTCGCAAAGGCTGTCAACACCATCCCCCATTCTGGAATCTTAGCTAAACTCACTAAACATGGTATAAATCCCTATGTCACAAGATGCGTTGCCAACTGGCTCACTGACAGAACTCACACTGTAAAAGTTGCAGACTCGAAATTTGACTTCAAACCAGTGACAAGTGGAGTACCACAGGGTTCAGTCCTGGGACCTGTTTGGAATCTACCTCTCTGAAATACAGGCTAACACAGAAGGCCTTTGGCTAATGAGGTTCACAGAAGACCGCAAATTAGGAGCCATAGTTGAGTCCCCAAATGATGTGGACATCCTACAGAAGGGCCTCACTGAGAAGGATGCCTGGTGCCAGAGCCGTGACCTCAAGCTCAATGCCAAAAGGTGCATTGTCATCCCCTTTGGTAAAATCTCTGTACCCATGAACTACCACATAGGCGACAGTCTACTTAATGCCAAATGTGTGATAAGAGACCTTGGGACTCAGGTGGACAGTAGTCTCTCCTTTGAGAATCACATCACCACAGTAGTCAGGAAATCCTTCTATGTGGCGCACCTCATCACAAAAGGTTTCTCATCCAAGAAAAAACAGGTAATTGCTCGCCTCTAATCGACACTAATTAGACTGATTATAGAGTACAATGCCCCTTTTGGAATGTACCTCACAAGACATCTGTAGCAACTGGAAAGGATACAGAAGTACCTTACAAAGAGGATTACTGGCCTCAAACAGATACCCTACACTGACCGTCTCAAAAAACTCCAGATTTACTCAATAGCATATCGCCTACTCCATGGTGATCTCTGCCTAACATATAAAGCTATGTCAAACCCTGAGCTGTTGGACATGCTACACCTAAAGAAATCTCAATCCTTCTGAGCTACATGCTCCAGGGACCTAAACCTTGGCACCACAATTAACAGGACATGCTGGAGGGATAGATTCTTGTCCAAGATACTTCCCATACTCTGGAACAAGCTAACCATTTATGTCAGACAAAGTTCCTCATTAGCACTCTTCAAGAAAAATTTTACTGAGTGGATGGGAAATAGGAAATACACCCCAGGGATCCCTTCTGTGGCTCTACTCGACAGAGGCACAAGAAAATAACTTTCTTGGGTAGTGTAAGCCAGGGAAACTTGTTGGCTAGGCTTACTTAGGCCCTTGGGCCAATAGCCTAGTAACTATCTATGAAACTATGAACCTATAATCCTGGACAGGTTGTGTGTTATTTTATAAGCATCCTATTTAAGTGGATGTGTAAGTTGTCTGGTTATATAGGCTGGAGACAGTTACAGAGAGAGTTTGGAATTGTACCTGTGGTGGTGGATTTACTAGTGTTTGATAGTAAGACCCAATTTTATAAGGAGTTGGATGTCTAGCTATAATGTATTGGTTTGTTAATTAGTTGTGTGAAACTATAAGAGTTTATATTGGACATAGGGAAGTTAGAGGTTATGTCCAACCAAATTATAATGATATCCAGAGGAGTAACTAGGCCATTTGGAGCCCAGGGTGAAACCCTCATTTAGCGTCCCACACACACACACACAAACACACATTCAGTGTAAAAAAAGTATGTTAATGTATACATTTATATTAATGTACATTCTTTTATTCTGTCAATGTTTCAAGTTAATTTTACTAATATAGTTTAGGTGTTCATGATTGCCCCAGATTATTTCTGGATTTGTCCCTGAATCTGTTGAGATTCATCCCTTATTTGTTGAGACCTATGCACACAAACACACACGTGTTCACCTCCCTTCACCACACACATATACAAATGCTTGTAAGACTTGTAGATGGAACACTTTCAAATAGCTATCAAGCCATACCATCAGCTTTATTAGTATGCACTTTTCATCTGTTACTTATGAAAATAAGATATATATATATATATATGGGTCTACTACTTGAGCGAATGGTTATGGACCTTACGGTTAGGGCTTGGGTTAAGGATAGTGGATAGCTAGTAGGGCTATCCACTATCCTGAACCCAAGCCCTAACCCTAAGGTCCATGACTACCACACCACAATGGAGAAAACTGTGTGTCCTCAATGGTGCAGTAGTCACGGACCTATGTCCTCCACTGTGGTGCGGTAGTCACAGACCTTAGGTTTAGGGCTTGGGTTAAGGATAGTGGATACCTAGTAGGGCTATCTACTATCCTTAACCCAAGCCCTAACCCTAAGGTCCGTGACTACCGCACCACAGTGGTGGACATTGGCCGTTCATTCTAGTGGTGTTCATGAAAGTGCACTTTCGGTGAAGTGCACTTCCACGTTAGTGGGCATCTACTACTGGATTTCGAAATAGTATAATTTCAATCTCCGGTAGTAGACCCATATACATATATATATATATATATATATATATATATATATATATACACATGTATATATATATATATATATATATATATATATATATATACATGTATACATATATATATATATATATATATATATATATATATATATATGTGTGTGTGTATATATAAGCAGTCATCCAAAAATTAAAATGCAATTGTTAAAGACCTGTACTCCCATTACAGATGCTTTTGCAAATCTTGTTATTCTAGTTACTTCATGTGTTTATTATAGGCTTACAGCCAACAATGGCACACAAAGAACATGACTCAAAGCCCAGCATTTAAGCAATGCACACATGAATACAGGCAGCAATACTATAAACAATTTTAAAAATCTGTCTCTTTTTTAAAGGTTAGTTATCTTGCAAGACTTAGACTGTGGAAAACCATTGGCACTATGATGCTGTATCTTTGAAGTGTCTCGCTTCTAGGAGAAACCCATTTGTGGCGTTGTGCAGCCCTTGAAAATAAAGTCTTATCGAATGCTGTCTAATGTCAACTTTTTCCTGATGTTTATTATTGTCTTGTTTTTTTGTTTTGTTTTTTTGCTTGTTTGTGAAGAAACATTTTAGTGAAGTGATGCGTGGTCCTTATTCTCTATATTCATCAGTATAGAACTTCTAATGCACTGTTCAAAGTAAGCACTGAGTTAGAAACAAAGGGTCTTTAAAAACACCAAAAGGATAGCTAGCAGCAGCTGTTACATATTGTGTTTTAAATAAAGAGATCTTTATCACTTCCTCTGCTGTTTTCTTAAAATAACTTAACATAAATATCCAAATAAGTCAAGTTTGTAATTTCAGAGTAGTTTTTCTTTTTCCTTGGTTTAAGCCAAGCTTCAGTTATAGCAAGAATACCAGGCTTGTGTTGGGTAATCCATGTATGCCTTTTATTTTTTGCTTCTAATATTCATGGCAGATAAAGTTAGATTACAGGGTTAGGGGTTGATTGTTGTGGGGTTGGAGTGTGTGGACGGGAACTTTGTTGATATTGCTTGTGACAGGTGGGGCCAGGATTAGGACGAAAGTCTCCACCTAGCAGGAGTTTAATATACTGAAGTTTTAACAATTCTTGTTCTTGGACTGTAAATTTTGCACTTAATTTTATTTTTAGTTAAAATGGAGTTAATCAGCGTACATTAGGTTAAAGATGAGGGGTCTCATTAAATAGGTTTGGTGTGATGTGTGTGTGAAGAGTTTAGGGATGAAGTATGCATAGGTGGCTGGGACAGACTTGGATATGTGCTGAGATCTTTTACTGAGTCATGGTAGGGCGAGATATGGCTAATAAAGCCCAAACTCCTTATGTTCCATTACAAAGCTACACATCACCTAATATTAACATCAAATGCATTAAAGCAGTTCTATTCAAGAAAGTTCAATTCTTGCTCATTCACTTATGTAGCCCCAAAACAGCACTATCACTTTTTTTGATGCATAGATATTATATGCTTGATACTACACAGTATTTTTAACATGATTTTTTATTAAACATAGTCAGGAACTTTTATACCAAGGAAAACAATTAAAAAATTACTCTAAAAATGTCTCCAGCCGGAGGATGTCTGTAACTCTGAAACATGAAGGAAAATTATTTCATCATAAATAGCTAACTGCTGATCCTGTTTTAGTCATTAAATACACCACATGTCTCCTTTCTGATCTTGTTCTTGTTCCATGAATACTCTTTTTTTTTTTTTTTTGCACATCCAAAGTTTTTCCTAACACATATATCACTTCTTAACACTTGGCACTTGCAATTGTTCAGACCTCCCATGCAGAATCACCATATTCTAAAAATTCTGCTCATTACTTCCTTCTTGCTGTGCATCTCTGAAAATTGTCCCATTACTTTACGTACCTAATACAGATGATAAAATTAAAATCTTATACCAGTCATCATTTGGTCCATTAGTGAGAGCCGTTAATTGAAAAAAAAAATCACCTCCAAAATATCCATTCTAGTCAACAATTTAAGTCTTTTTCCCTATAAACTTCTATGGAGTTGAACGAGGAGATGTAGATGTTTGCAGGAATATATGAACAACCATAGCCTTAATGCTGCCAGCACAGAGTGGAATATGAGTAAGTTTCATCCATTTTAGATCTAAACTGCTTTCTATGGAAGCAAAGGGAGTCAACAGTTTCTGAGGGAGGAGAGGTTGAGTTTAAATTGCATAGTACTAATACCTCAAACATCAACATTAAATGACATTTTCAAGAAGAGCGATGTACGCTGTAAATAATGAAGGACCCCAAATCAGCTGAAAGGAAACGTATTTCAAACTGCATCACAGTAGAAATGCAGGTTGTCCATCAGGATTCAGTGCTCCGTCTTGTCTATGCTACCAAGATATCAAGAAGCACAGATAAATATCCTTACAAAGTCTAAAATCATCCATAATCCAGGACAGTTTGTGTAATAAATCTGTTTCTCATTATAGTGGAGTTTAAAAAATAATAACTATTATATTCTTATGTCTGTGAGTTTTGTATCAATAAAAACTGCGATATAGGACAATAACTCTTCAGTTTCTGACATCTCAAAAAAGGTTGTTAATTATAGAAGTAATTGATGCCTGCTTTATAATGAGTATAAAACAATCCCTGTCATTAATGATGATCTCATAAACTGGTGCATAACTGAATTGAGAACATCCAAGCAGTACTGATGCAATCTTCCTTTTTAAATAGTTAGCTTGCAAGCAGTAGGGCATGCATTTGAATTATTTCCCATTATCTTAATGTATATAAATTGACACCATGATTTTTTCAAAAGAAGTCCATAAGGATTACTTTTTGTGCTGTATATTGCTCATGGAGAAAAAGTTATGTATCAGCAACAAGAAAGCAAGTTGTTTTCTTATATTCTGAGCCAGAAAATGTTTTTTTTTAGTTTACAAAATATACTAGAATGCATATCCTGACAACTTTCTGAAATAGCATATACTCTCTAGGGCTGGATCCAGCACAAAGTGAATTAGTGAGCTACCTAGGGCCTGATTACTGCATCTCCCAAACAGATTAACCATTGACTACTCTACTGCACTACTGTGATGTGTAGAAACCTAGTTGCAGGATGTCCTCCCCCATTCGCTCTACATTTGAGCCAATGAGGAATAGACTTCAATACTTGCTCGCAAGTGTAGGTATTTTGTTTTCAAGTACTGCCTGGCTGTTCTTATACCCATTGCTTGCAGTATTTGTAGCATGCATTACAAAGGCATCTTCACTAAACTGTGGGTATTTTGTTTTGTAGTGTAGTGCTTATTAACATCTTCACACTGTCTTGACAGGTTGGAAGGTCATATGGGGTGCAATGGGCTTCATACAGCTCTAGATCATTATTTATGTATTTCTTCATTCAATTAATCTCAAGCAAACATCCAAGTTGTATGCAGTCATAAAAGGAACAACGATGGTCATATCTATGTGCATAAATTTGTGGTTTCTGCATCTTAGAGTTAAGGTGCACAAGAAGGAAGTGATTGTAATAAACAGGAGTATCATTATATGGGCCATGTTCTGGCGATAGTGTAGTGTACCGGCTCACCTTCAGTTCTGCACAGGAGTGGGCGTGGCTTCAGTGATTGGCGTGAAGAGTTGCATATGAATGAGGCATGATTGACATGCTATTCAGATAAGGCAGTGACATCATGCATACAATTAATGTTGCCGAATGTAACACAATTGTACTGTAAAAATATCACGTATTATATTATCATATATTCAGCTGTAAATGTCTACATACAAACCTGGACAATTAAATTCAACCAGCCTAGCCAAGCCTATCGACAGGAGCCCATGCTCTCGCTCATTCAAAACAGTAACACGGAAATTGGTTGGTGATCATTTATGTTGCAGCTGTGGGCTCCAACTGAAGCAATGGGCCAGAGAGCTCTCACCCTGCCACAGAGATGGTCCCAAAGTATGCCCCTGAAGGAATTTTACAGCTGTCTTCACATCATACCTGCTCTGTGCATTTATGTAATACATGTACACTTATATCTTCTGTTGACGGGTTGCAAACATTTATGCAGTAGCACTGTCATAGTGGAGTGAAACATTGTCACACTTGGTTTACACCCCTTTGTAAGTTTGCTCTCAACAGGTTTTATATCCTGACAATGGAGGATTTTCTTCCAGTATCCCACGCAAAAGATCTTACAGCAAAAAATGCTTTAGTACGTCAAGTCCATAATAGACACGGTAAGAGAGAGTAATATCGTAAAAGTCAACCAACTTAAATTTGTCTATAGAAGAGTGCTGCAACAAAAAATATAATTTTCTGCCCATAAAATAAAAAAATAAAAAAATAGGGAATAGTGTAGTGTACTGGCTCACCACACAGCAGGTTCTAATCTCTGTTTTCAAAACCCGCTGTCATTTCAATTTAAATTTTTACATCATACAGTTTGGAAACAGAATAAATATTCATTCACACCGGATAAATATTGAATACTTCCAATTGACTTACAATAATGGGGGAGGGTTTTGGGTGGTGCTTGCTACTGCACATCTGTTGAGCCAGTACACTACACTATCGGCCATGTTTTTTTGGTTATGATTGTTGCTTTTCTTCATTTTTTTTTCAATGTCGACACAGAATTTATTTTTTGGTTGTGAATAAACTGGACAGCATGCAGTCTGCAAGTTTAACATTAATATTTTAACAATGAATAGATTTTAACTTAGCTTGTTTTTGCAGGCATGTCGGTATAAAATGCACTGTTTTAAGCTTCATCAATTTCCCTGGTACTTAGCACATATGAGTAAGTCTATGAGCTGTTAATGAACTGCTTCCTGTAGTACAGGGATTGATTTCCTCATCCACCTTTCTTCTACTATGTGTACCTGACCAAATCAGTTCATAAAACAGTGCCCCTGAAAAGGAACACTCACATTTACTGAGCTCTCCCAGGCTGTTAGTAAATGTGATACACATTTGTGTTTTGAATTCCTGCACCCTTTACATACCTGTTAATTAGTGCTTCCCCATGTCCTATTTAACTATGAATCTCTGCCATTTCTTGTAGTCTAGTGTGTTACCAGCTGAATTTCTAATAAATGTGATTTTTCAAGGTAAGAGGATTTTTCTGTTACTCAAGCTAACTCAGTTTTCAATATGAGAGTGAAATGGTTTTCAAAGTTTTCACTGCAAATCTGAAATAGAGGTTTTAAATTAAATCCAAACCTGTGGTCATTGCAGAAGTAAAGAAGAAACTTGTTTGCACAATGATAGGCTCAAATAGTGTTCTGTGGTAAAAGAGAAGAGATGGCCAAGTAATGGCATATTTATTTATTTTTTATTTATATTTGTTTACCTGAGTAGAATACTGATCTCAGTGAACCATTTACAAGCAGCGACCCAGAAGCAGCAATATGCTACAACATTTAGCTCAAGATGCAGTTAGGAATGCCATAACATGGATGGAAAAATGGAATTCTGCTTAGCAGTGCTTTATGGACAAGATGTAGTCATAATGACTGAGATGGCTAATGCTACAGGGATACCAGCATGTAATTATATCGAGAGGTATGGAGGTATTAGAAGAGCCAAGTGAGAAGAGTGGTAAAAGAGGATACCACGGGGAGAAGAGAGAGAAAAGGGGAGATACATGCAGAGGGAAGAGGAGTAGAAATGAGAAGAGGGACGTGCGATCAATGAGAGGTAGTAAGTAAAGGGGGTGACAAGATGAGATAAGGAAGGATGAAATGGGGATAAAGGGGTGAGTGAGAGACCTGCAGGGTTCATGTAACATGAGCTAAGTGAGTGCAGCTGCAGTTTGCTTGGATATTGGTATGTCTGGTGAAAGTCACAGTCATTGACTCTGCCTAGGGCCCCAAAGGATCATAATCTGCCTCTGAGTCTTCCCATTTTAGGATCATAGGATCATATGAGGTTTCTAGGCAAATGGCCTCAGGGCCCTTACAAGGCTAGGCAAGTTCAATCCATGTTCCCAGTAGTGTCTGGTTCAAGCAGACACTAAAATCAGCACCTATTGCCCCTGTTCAAGAGGGACACAGGTCGAGTGAATTTCCAGTTACCCATCCAATCATCCAAATTACTCTTAAATAGGGCCAAGGAGGGTCTTTGTTTAACATGAATAGGAAGCTTGTTCCAAAGGTAGGGCAACCTCTGTGAGACAAATCTGTCTTTCCAGCAAGTTCTGCTGATCTGGGCATCTTGGGGCAATGTAGCAATTGCCTCATGTACACAGACAACCCTCTCCTCCTACCATCCAACACCACAACCTGTGAGAGATGCACTTATTTAGCCAAACTGCAGGTAAAGCTCTCTACAACCAAGACTGAACTTGACAGTCAAGAGGACAAGGTAAACACTTGCACCATACCGCACTCGCCACATAGTCCCACTAAACCTACACCATCAAAATCCACACATAGAAACACAAAAACATTTGTGGAGGCTCTCAATAATAATCTGCTCAAGCAACAGAGACCTCCAAAGCAGAAACACAAGTAACCTCCACACCCCCAACACAACCCAAATGACACATAGCCCACAGACTCAGTGTGCCACTCAACCACAGCCCATAAGGCAAAACAACGTACTCAACACACTAGTCATAGGTGACTCTATAATCAGGCACACTGATGCCCCACTCACCAGGCTAAACAAGGAGAAGGTTACCAATAACACAGTTAATGGAAAAACGGGAAAATAGACTAGTAAATTCAAATCAAAATCACGTAACAGAACTCGATAAAGGCTGTCCCACAAAAAATGTCACTATCAAACAAACTCTTCAGTCCAGTGTTGTAATTCACCAAGATTTAATAAACACATAGCAAGATAGAATACACAAGTTAAGCGCTTTCATTTCCTCAAGCAACGGAAACTTCTTCAGAACAAAATAATCAACAATCTACCACTCATATATAATATGTAGTTAATTAGTCTAATTAAACTTTTAATTTACTTCCCAAACAAATTTAAAGGAATATAGTGGTGTGATTATTATTGCATAAAACATACAGTTCATGTGTTTAACTTGTAATGATATACTAAATATTCACTTAATGCTGTATTGCAAAAACCACAATAAAAAGTGACTGTAAAAATAAATAAAATAAGTTAAATTAAGTTAAGATTACACTATGTCAACTTCTGACACTTAGGATTTGAAGTATGAATATTCAACGTTTCAAACATGAATTAAAACATCCAATAAAATAATCTGATATGTACACTCATAATATCACCTATATATCAGGTGTTTGTTTTAACAACAATGTATGTGGAAAACCAAAACTGTATATTGTTGTACCATAACTACCAAAATAAAATCTGTAAGTGTATATATATATATGTATATAATATACAATATGTAATGTGTATATGTAATATACACAACAACATCGTTAGTTAAATAACTCCCTATGGTTTTTAACCTTATCTTGTGTTTTTCTTTTAATTTTATTGGCTCTCAATTTTAAAGCTGGTAAAAGAGACATATGATCATTCAACCTTGAGGTGTGTTGGGATCCAGTCTCAGTTGCCAGATAAGTTCCCTGAAACTGAGCTGGTTTTCCCAATCACCACCTCTGCTGTTTTTGGGTACCGTTTCCATGATCCAAAATTTAAAGATGGCCTGTTTACAAGTTAAAGTTTGTCTATAAAGGACATTAGTTTCCTTTTTTCTGTTAATATCATATGTATGTTCATAAACCCTCTGACGTAAATGCCTTTCGGTCTTTCCCACATAATGTGCCCAACATGTAGTACAATAAGCCAAATATACTACCCCACTGGTGTAACACGTGCAATAGCATTTCCCTTTCAGTATAAACTGGATAGCGGGTAGTTTAATTTCATCTGTATTGGCCATAAATGTACATTGGGGGCATTTACCACAGCAGAATGTGCCCTTTCTTTTGTTGTTATCCTCCCCTTGTCGTTTTCTTTCAAAAATAGTTTTTAAATTTGCCCCCTTTCTAAAGCTGTAATGTAAATGTCTATCAAATATACCTACACTGTTAGGCATGCTCTTAAACATATCCCAGGTCCTATTGATAACCTTTTTTACTAAATTAGTATTAGCTTTATATGTCATAACCAAGAAGGGAGTTTCTAAGGCAATGCTAGAAACTGCATGGTTAACATCATCAAAATTAGTGTTCATAGTAGTGTGGTCGATCATAGTCTCAATGTTCAATAAGGGAATATATTTTGTCCCCCATCCCTTTAATATTTTCTCCTTTAATGGAGAAATGATGGAGTCAGGGTAGCCTCTTTCCAAAAATAATTTTTGTACATAATCTAATCCATTGATCAAATCACCATATCTTGTTGTCATCTGAGCTACCCTGACCATCTGTCCCTTAACAATGTTCCTCTTCTGTAGAGGGGGATGGTTACTACCATAGTGGAGGTAAGAATTTGAGAAACAAACTTTCCTGTAAATACTAGATATAAATGTTCTATTGGTATAATCCTTTTTAATAGTTAAGTCCAGGAAGTGTGTTTCCTCCATATTAAATTCATGTGTGAATTGGAGAAAGGTGGTGGACTCATTAAAATACTGCAATGCCTCCAGGGCCTCTTCAAATGTACCCCCCCACACAATCAAAATGTCATCCAAAAAGCGGTAATATTTAATAATATTAGTCATAAAAGGTGACTTAAAAACAAAATGTAGTTCCCAAAATAACATAACGATGTTTGCAAAAATAGGGGCACAGGCTGCCCCCATTGCAACCCCATCAACCCGTTGGTAAATTTCATCTTGAAAATAAATTAAATTGTTTTTAAGACTAGTTGTATATTCTCAAGAATTAGTCTAAATTCGTTGTTAGATAAAAATTTAAATTCAGTTAACATGTATTCAAACCAATCAAGTCCTATGTTATGCGGGATAACAGAAAAAAGATCCTTTACATCTATGGTGAAAAATGCATAATGGAGTTGAAAAGACAATTGATTTAGTTTCTTTAATAGGTCCCAGGAATCAATCAGAATATGCATATATAATTTGTAAAAAGGTTTTAGTTTTGAATCTATATATATGGCCAAAGGTTGTGTTTTAGAGCCTTCTGATGTCACAATAGGTCTCAATGCCACATTTTCTATACCTTTGTGTGTCTTAGGAATACCAAACATAGTGGATAAAAAAGGTTTTTCCACCTTATAAAATCTATATAATCCCTCGTCAATCAAACCCTGCATTAAGTTATCTTCTATCACCATGTCAATCTTTTGATAAGCTATGTTTAATTCATTTTTAGAAGAAATAGTGTACCTACCATACCCATTTAAAATGTCCATCATTTTGGCAGTGTAGATCCAGTTATTCATTAATACAACACCACCCCCTTTATCAGGCTTCATAATCCTGATATCACGGTGTTGAAATTTAATTTCTTCCAAAGTTAAACTTTCTTCTGCTGTCAAATTTGATTTTACAATTAAATGTCTGTTGTGACGTGCCAAATTTTTCAATTCATTGATAACCACATTTTCAAAGTTGTAAATGTCACACCGTAAGGCGGGGTTATAAGTACTTCTTCTTGTTAGAACATTCACATAACCGTTAGTGTTATTAATGGTGTTACTATTAACATTACTATTTTGTTTTGCTAAAAATTCCAAGTTTAATTTCCTAGTGAACAATTTGATGTCTGAAAATAATTCTGCCATATCCAACCTCCTAGTTGGCACAAAAGTAAATCCCTTTTTAAATAGGGAAAAATGTATGTTCTCGATTTTTATATCTGTGTAATTGTAAATAAAAAAATCACTACCTGGTTGACTGACTATAATATTTTCCTTGTTTAGTGTAAAAATGTCTGTTTCTAGGATCCTAACGTCCTCAATCGTGTTTTCACCTATATCTGGTGCACAACACAAGTCTGGACATTGTTCATTGTTGACTATAGCAGGTAATATGAAGTTCTCTTGATTCATATGGTGTTCTAAATCAAAATATTCATTTTCTACAGTGTTATCCATGTTAACCTTACTGTAAGGTGTATCGTAACTAGTGTGGGGATCATCTACTGATATCTCTGGGCATGTTGATTCATCACTTGAGCATATGTAGGATGTGGATATAAATTCATTACTCTTTTGGACCTTCTTGGTCCCTCCTGTTCTAAAGGGATGTCAGTGTCAGTTTCATTGTTGCCCCTTAAACAGTTCCCAGTGTCCAAATCTATTTCGCCCCTGTTATCAAAATGTTCATATTGTCTAGGTTGATTAAACCTGGTGTTACGTTTATTCCAATGTGAATAAACGTGTTGGGGTCTCCCCCTAGTATACCCATTGTTTTGTCCATTATGATTGTTATTGTGGTTGTTATTGTTGGTTATTAAATACACTTGCTGGTGTTCATAAGCCCAATCATCTCTCTCCAATTTACCCATCTTTCTCTTATAATTCTTTGTCACAGTGCTGTCAACATCATTAAACAGCCTAAAGTAGTTGTGTTTATATTCCCTTACTGTAAATAATGAATCTTCAGTTATCTCCTTATTAATTCTGTTTATTTTACCTCTTAATTCATCAATTAATACATTGTTGTTATTAATCATGGCCTTAATTATGGCTAAGCCACAACCATTCAAAATTTCCACAATATCATTATACAACGTAGAACCCATAGCGATATCATTGGGAAATTTGTTTAACCTAAGTCCCTTAGGGACATGTTTTCTTATTAAAGACTCATTTAAAAAACAGTTATCCAAATTTAAATTTTTAAATTTTAACATATATTTTTTTAACAGCTTACATTTCTCCGCATATGAGGTATCATGCTGTTTTTGTTTTAGTCCCTGTTCGGGTCGCTCCACAGTCCCAAAACTCTTATTTAACCAATCGGTTAAACTGATGTCCGCATATTTGTCAAACAAATTGTCATTATGTCCAGTAATATCTTCTCGACTGAAACTCTGTTCACCGTTGTGCCGTCCTTGGCCTCCACCAGTTGCTCCATTTCTCGTGTTTTTCCTATTAGAATTGGCGTTGCCACCTCGTACCGGTTGTGCGCATGGAATAAGGTCCTCCGTACCCTGCGTACTGGTTTCTGGTTGAGTAAAGGCTTGTAACAGCCTTGTAAGTTCGCCAATCAAAGATTGTTCATTTCTGAACTGTGGGACTCCTCGGTTGTCCTGTGGATCCATAGGAAACGTCACTAATAACACAGTTAATGGAAAAACGGGAAAATAGACTAGTAAATCAAAACAACGTACTCAACACACTAGTCATAGTTGACTCTATAATCAGGCACACTGATGTCTCACTCACCAGGCTAAACAAGGAGAAGGTTACTGTCAGCTGCCTGTCAGGTGCCAGGATCTGCCACATAACCCACACACTCAGGTCGCTCCACAACAAGTACAAATATGACTCTGTCATTGGCCATGTTGGTGTGAATGACCTGAGATGTACCTCCCTGGATTACATGAAAAAAGACATGGAAGAGCTCTCCGATCTTGTAGCCCAGGCAGGTATGACCCTACCCTGAGTAACATCTTGCCATCACCCAGAGTGGCTCCACAGTACAAGGACAAAATGATTGACTTCAGCAATTGCCTAAGCTTCTGGTGTCATTCTAAGGGGATCCAGTATCTGTCTGCCTGGGACGATATGGTCAACAGACCACAATGCTTTGCCAGAGATGGCCTGCAACTGTCACCCCTGGGATTCCGGATACTGACCAAGGCTCCTGCTGCCCCTATAGTGCCTTTTTTAGGCAAGGTTCAAATGACAAATTCACCACCATAACAGGAACAGGCAAGCAAAAACTGAGGGTAATGCTACTCAATGCTAGAAGTCTAAATCTCAAAATGCACTCCCTCGAGGCATTCCTTAAAATGGAGAACATTGATATCTGGGCAGTGACTGAAACCTGGTTCAAGGCTCCAGAGAGCACCACTGCATTACCAGACTATAACTCATACCACATTTTTCAGCCCCCTAACTGGGACTGGAACACCAAAGGTGGAAGTGTGTCCATATTCATTAAGGATATCCACACCTCCAGGCAAGTTGCTCAGCATAATGCATCCGAGGTAATCCAAGTTCAACTAACTCTGGGCAAAACTGCAATCCAAATTGTAGCTTGCTACACATCTCCCATGATGCCCCAGGATTCCCACTCCTCTTTTCTTGATATACTGGAAAATATTAGGGTTCAAACACCCTAATAATGGATGATTTCAACTACCCCACCATTAATTGGGAAAATTACTCATGTACCAACTCCTTCACTCAACGCTTTCTGGAATTCATAAATTCCAATACCCTGGATCAACATATCCACACCACCACCAGAGGCAACAATTTGCTAGACCTGGTCATTACCAACATGAGTGACCAGTGTTCCACACCTGAAGTCAACTCCTCATTGGTCAGATCCGACCATAAGCTAATCACCCTAGATATCCACATCCGGCCTCCACTCCCCATTAAGGAAATCATGGTAAAAAATTTCACCAAAGCCAACTTCATGCTTCTTAAGACAGAAGTGGTGAACTTCATGACACCCATGCAGATGGAAAATACAGTTACGACTGCTGAATCCTACACAGATGCACTCTATAAGCACTTACACAAGTGCATGGATCATTCTATCCCAAGCAGAACCAAGACGCTATCCTCCAAAAAAAGGAGGCTAATCTGGTGGTCCCCTGCCATAAACAAACTCTACAACAGAAGAAAGAAACTGTTGCAAAAGAGAGTAAAATCCCATGAGTGGAGGAGTTCCCTGGTCAGCCTCAGTAAGAAGCTGAGATCCCTTATAAGATCCTCCAAAGCTAGCTATGATAGCAAAATCACCACTTATTCTAGGGACAACAACAAAGAATTCTATAGCTATGTCAAGAATCTCAGTGGCAACACCCATATCTCCTCTGAGTTACAGCACAATGGCATGAAAATTACGGAACCAACTGATATTGCCAATGCCCTGGCAGATAGGTTCAGTGTTAACTTTACCCCCCTCTCACCTCCTAAATGGCCCATACCTATACAGGAAGAGTGCAGAGTCCCTGTAATCACAAATACACAGGTAAAAGCTGCACTCTCTAAAGCCAAAACCACTGCATCCATGGGACCAGACAACATCCCAGGCTGCATTTTACGCAAATTTCAGAACGAACTGGCTCCCCACCTAAGCACCATGTTCAGTCATAGTCTCACATCAGGCTTTGTGCCCACTGAATGGCGCACAGCAACAGTTATCCCACTCCACAAAGGGGGAGCCACCACTGATCCTGGGAACTGTCACCCTATTAGCCTGACGAGCCTGGTCTGTAAGGCCATGGAACGTATCATCATGAAAGTCATAAACAAAGACATTGGTAACCTTCAAACTCTGGACCCCACCCAGTTCAGGTTTGTGAAAGATGACAGATCATGCCTCCTGAACCTGAATTGACTTCTTTGAGGCAGTCACCAAAGCTGTAGATGAGGGTAAGTTAGTCCACACAGCCTATCTTGACCTCGTCAAGGCTTTCAACACCATCCCCCATTCTGGAATTATAGCTAAACTCACTAAACTAGGTATAAATCTCTATGCCGCCAGATGAGTTGCCAGTTGGCTCACTGACAGAACCCACACTGTAAAAGTACAGACTCCAAATCTGACTTCAAACCAGTGACAAGTGGAGTACCACAGGGTTCAGTCCTGGGACCTCTCCTGTTTGGTATCTACTTCTCTGAAGTACAGGCTAACACAGTAGGCCTTTGTCTAATGAAGTTTGCAGATGCCTGCAAACTAGGAGCCATAGTTGAGTCCCCATATGATGTGGACATCCTACAGAAGAGCCTCACTGAGCAGATGCCTGGTGTCAGAGCCATGGCCTCAAGCTCAATGCCAAAAAGTACATTGTCACCCCCTTTGGTGAAAACTGTATACCCATGAACTACCACAGAGGTGGCAGTCTACTTAACGCCAAATGTGTGATAAGAGACCTGGGGACCCAGGTGGACAGTAGTCTCTCCTTTGATAATCACAATGACACAGTCGTCAGGAAACCCTTCTATGTGGCACACCTCATCACATTAGACCCATTATAGAGTACAATGCCCCTTTTGGAATGTACCTCTCAAAACATCTGCAGCAGCTGGAAAGAACACAGAAGTACCTCACAAAGACGATTACTGGCCTCAAACAGATGCCCTACACTGACCGTCTCAAAAAACTCCAGCTTTACTCCATAGCATATCACCTACTCCAAGTTGATCTCTGCCTAACATATAAAGCTATGTCAAACCCAGAGCTGTTGGACATGCTACACCTAAAGAAATCCCAATCCCTCTGAGCTACACACTCTAGGGACCTAAACCTTGTCATCACATTAAACAGGACATGCTGGAGGGATATAATCCTGTCCCAGAGACTTCCCATAATCTGGAACAAGCTACCCATCTATGTCAAGCAAAGTTCCTCATTAGCACTCTTCAAGAAAAATCTTGATAAGTGGATTGGAAAAAGGAAATACACACAGGAGATCCCCTCTGTGGCTCTGCTCGACAGGGGCACAGGAAAATAACTTTCTTGGGTGTCGTAAGCCAGGGAACCTTGTTGTCTAGGCTTACATAGGCCCTTGCACAGCTAGCGTAGTACCTACCTATGAACCTATGTCACATAGCAGGTTAAGGTCCCTTGAGCGAGTGACCCATATGCCGTTTGACTTGTGAATGTGCAACATTTCCATTAAAGTTAGGTCAGAGATTGCTCTATATGCAAGGCACAGGTCATCTTTGAGCAATCTGTACAACATAGCATAAAGTGACAATGATTTCAGTCTGTTTGTATAAGACAGATCTCGAAGACCCTGAATTTTCTTTGTAAGGAACCTTTGTGGTCTCTCCAATTGCTGCAGTTATTTGGAAAGGAGCATACCAAAAGGAGCATTGCACTTTTTATTGGCTAGATGAGAAAATAGTAGAGAAGGGTTATAACCTTTTTTTTTTCTGGAGGCAATGCCCTTACTTATGAGATGAGCATTATAAAATAACCTTTTTACCACTGTGGACACATGATAATTGAAGTTAAGGTTGTTGTCGACCTGTATACCCAGATCTCTCACCACTGACTGTGTGCTTAAGGTATTGCTGTTGATGTGGTAGTTTGCAGGAACATCACCCTTGCCGAAGGGGATGATCATGCATTTTTTTTTGCATTAAGTTTAAGACCATGACTTTGGCACCAGTCTTCAGTAAAATCTTTTATCCTGATGATTTGTGTGTTTTATGTTTTTTTCTGGAGCTGTACGTGTGTTTAGACTTTCAATGATTATTCCCAACTTGCAGTCATCAGCAAACTTTGTCAGCCATAGTCCTTTAGTTTTAGCCTGTACTTTGGAGAAGTAGATTCCAAACAGTAGGGGTCCCAGAACTAGTCCCTGTAAAACACCACTGGTTACAGGTCTGCTGGGGGAGGTGGAGTCCCCTATTTTGACTGTATGAGTTCTATCAGTGAGCCAGGTTGCAACCCACTGAACAATATATGGGTTCATACCCAGCTGTTTGAGTTCATCAATGATGCTTGAGTAGGGGATTGTGTTAAAGGCCTTGGCTAAGTCTAGGTAGGCCATATGCACAGATTTGCTCTCCTCTAAGGTTTTGCTACCTGTCTCAAAAAAGTCCACTAAATTTAGCAGGCATGATAGCAGACCTGTCACTAGTGGTGTCCCCCAGGGATCTGTCCTGAGACCCCTGTTGTTTGGCATCTACTTCTCAGAGATCCAGACAAAGCCAAAAGGCCTGCGGCTGACCAAGTTTGCAGACAACTGTAAGTTGGATGCTGTCATTGACTCCCCAAATTATGTTAACATGCTTCAAGAGGGTCTCCCAGCAACAAATGACTGGTGCCAAAGTCGTGGCCTTAAGTTAAATGCAAAAAATGTATTATCATAACATTCAGCAAAAACTTAGCCCCTACTGATTACCACATTAGCAGCAACCCCCTAAGCACACAACCTGTGGTGATAGACCTGGGTACACAAGTTGACAACAAACTCACATTTGACCATCATGTAGCGTCAGTGGTCAGAAAAGCCTTTTACTTGGTTTATCTCATAAGTAAAGGGATTGCATCCAGAAAAAAGGAGGTTATTACCTCTCTGTACTCCTCCCTCATTAGGGCAGTAATTGAGTAAAACGCCCCATTTGGTATGTACCTCTCCAAACACCTGCACAAACTGGAAAGGCCACAGAAATACCTCACAAAGAGAATCCATGGCCTCCAACACCTGTCCTATGTGGACAGGCTCAAATCACTATCACTCTACTCTGTATCATACAGATTGCTCAGAGGTGACCTGTGTCTCGCCTACAAGGCAATCTCTGATCCTGCTCTACTAAAGATGCTCCATATCCGTAAGTCTAACTCCTCATGTAGTACCTACTCGAAAGACTTAATTCTAAAATGTGACATTAACAAAACCTGCTGGAGAGACAGGTTTGTTTCCCAGAGGCTGCCTTATCTCTGGAATAGACTCCCCATACACATCAAGCAAAGTACATTGCTGACCCTCTTCAAGCGCAACCTTGATGAGTGGATGGGCAACCAAAAATTTGTCCCGGGGATCCATCTGCATCCCTCATTGACAGGTGCTGATTGTGGTTTCTTTTCTGGGGATAAACCCTTGGCTAGGTTTGTACCAGAGCCATTAACCTAGTAGTCTGCTATGGGGGCGGGAGATTGGCCTAATGGTTAAGGTGTTTATCTTACAGACACAAGGTGTAGGATTTGATTCTCACATGGAGTAACTGGCTAGGCTTAAAATGGCCTGAAAGGGCAGGTAGCCTAGTACTAACCTATAAACCTATAAACCTATGATCCTATGATCTTCCCTTGACAAAGCCGAACTGGATGGGGTCAAGAGTTTAGAGATTTCTTATATTTTGTTAATAAGGTCCATGATAATTCATTCCATGGCCTTGCAGATAAGGCTGGTCAGGCTAAATGGTGCATAGTTCCTGGAGTCTGAGTATGGACCCCTCCTTTGTGCAACACGATGATGGTAGCTGATTTCTATTCCTGGGATGAAGCCAGTGCTTAGGCTGTGATTGAAAAGCATGCCCAATGGTGATGCTGATTCCTGTTTTAATCCATGTAGAACACAGCCTGGGATGCTGTCTGGTCACATGGAAGCTATATTTTTCGCCTTTGAGAGGGTGTTTAAGACTTGCTCCTTGCAGATACTTGGTGGGGGACAGGTCTTATGGTTGCTTTTAGTTATCTGTGGTAGGGCGAGAGGAGTGAATTTTTCACTGAACCTGTCAGCCAGCAGGTTTGCTATATTCAAGGTTCTACATATGTAGTATTTATTTTTTTTTATTTATTTTATATTTGTTGACCGGGCTAGTCTAGCTGGATACATATCCATTTTCAGTAGAGGCCCGGGGAGAAAAGCTCCAAGTATGAGAAGATTACTACATACAATAGTTAAAAAAAAAAAAACAAGCTTAAGATACATTATAAGCAAAAAAATTTTTGTAAAGAGAGTACACGTTATTAGTGGGATCAATGTAACAGAGTCTTGGTATAGGTTAAAGCAACAAGCCATGAATTATCTGGTACAATCATCACAAGTTTATACAATATCTGAAAAACAATTTAACAATCACTTAGTCAAGGAGGGAGAAAGAGAGTAGGCTGGAATAAACAGTGTTAAAGAGTTTGCTTATAATAATTAAAAACTGTTGGGCGGTATCCCAGGAGGCTGGGGAAAAGGGGAAGAGAAAGGAGGATAAGTAATGTTTAGTCAGGCTTTGAGCAGGGACAAAGCCAATGTGTGCTTAGATGAACTTTGAGGTGTTTCTTAAAGAGTGGAGTAGATGAGAGAGAGTTAAGTGTTTCAGGAAGGTTGTTCCAGATTCTGCCCACGACATTGGTAAAGAGTGAGTCACCAGCTTTGTTGTTGGATTTATTGTTGGCAATAAGTAACTTACTAGTTGAGCATAGTGTTGTAAGATTTTTGTATAGGGAGATCAGGTTAGAGAGGATTGGAGTATTAGTAGGGTGGTACAGAATTTTTTGTGTTATCACAAGTTGATTGTATCGTAGTTGGTTTTGTAGTTCTAACCATCCAAGCTGTTTAAGATTGAGACAATGGTGGGTTCTATAGGGGGAGCCAGTGGCAAATCTGACTATATTATTATAGCTAGTTTCAAGCTTGGTAAGATTGTGCTTAGATAGATTGGTATAGATGGCAGAAGCATAGAATAGGGTAGAAGAAAGATGAGCCTGGGCAATGGTGGTTCTAGCAATTTGTGTAAGGAAGGGTTTGATTCTGTACAGAGAGCCTAGTTTTTTATTGATAGTTTGAATAGTATTATTGATATGGTCATCAAAGTTGAGGTTATGATCAATGGTTATGCCCAAAAGTTGTGCAGTAGGATCAGGGGAAATACAAGTTCCATTATAGGAGGTGATAGTGAAGGATCTGTGGAGATTTTTGGGTGGAAGTGAAGAGTAATAGTTTGTTTTTTTGGGGGGTTGAGGAGGAGGCATTGATCAGTAAACCACTTTTCAACAGAGTTAAATACGGTTTGAGTAAGGGTTTGGAGAGAGGATGTGGACTTAGCAGTGCAGATAAGGGTAGAGTCATCAGCGTATTGTATACAAGAGGCTTGTGGAACAACAGTGTAGAGATTGTTAATAAAAATAGAAAAAAGAAGAGGGCCTAGGATAGAGCCTTGAGGGACTCCAGTGTTCACAGGGAGGGGAGTAGAAAGACTATTGTCCCAGAGCACTGCTTGATGTCTGTTTTCTAGATAGGATTTAAACCAAAGTGGGGCAAGAGATTGGGCTTCTAGGGTGCTAATAAGTAAGCTATGGTTGACAGTATCAAAAGCTTTTGATAGGTCTATAAATAGAGCAGATGAGAGAGAGTTATTATTTCGATTCCTGTTAATACAGTCAGTAAAGCTTAGTAGGGCAGTAGTGGTGCTATGAAAGGGCCTGAATCCATGCTGACAATTAGCAAGTAAGTTGTTATGGTGCAGGTGATGAAGTAGTTGATGGTGGATACATTTTTCCATTATTTTGGCCAATGGAGAGAGTAGAGCAATTGGTCAGTAGTTAGAAATGTCAGTGGATTTGCCTCCTTTATGCAAAGGAATTATATGGGATACTTTCCATGTGGAAGGGATGGTACCTTCTGTGATTGTTCTGTTTATAAGGATGAATATTGGATAAGCTAAGGCTTTGGCAGCTAATTGAAGGTATTCTGCTGGCAGGTTATCAGCAGAGGGAGTACAAGGTTTGAGTTTCTGAAGGAGTTTGCAGATGAAGGAAGTTGGAACAGGTTGTAAATGTGAAAAGGGAATTGAACTGTTTGTATTTTGAGAAGGAGAGGGAGTGGTGAGTGTTAGTGTTTTTGTTAGAGTTTGAATTGCTTCAGTGAAGTAGTTGTTGAAAATGTTGGCTATTTGCAAAGGACTATCATGGGGAATGGAGTTTGGGGCTGGAGTTCTAGTCTGCCCTGGTTTTAGAAGTTTATTAATGCCTGATCAAAACTTTTGTGGGTTTTTAGAGTGTGATTGTTGTAGTTTGGAATAGTAGTTTTTTTTTGTCTAACAAAATGTCTTTTTTGGTAGCATTTCTTAATTGCTTAAAGTATAAGTGGTCAGCAGCGTTCTTAGTGGCTCTCCATTTGGCCCATATTTTGTTCCGTAGAAGCATTTTTTCTCTGGTTTGTTTTGTGAGCCAGGGGGCTATTTTAGTCCTTATACAGGAGGAGCGGATGGGGGCGTGGCTATCTAGGATTTGAAGGAATGTAGTATTAAAGTAAGCAACTGCTTCATCCAGTTTGAGTTGCTTTAGAGGTGATGAATTACAGGCCTTTAGCTCATTTTGGAAGTTTTCTGCTTGGAAGTATTTTTTAGAATGAAAGGTGACCATATTGTTATTATTAGAGCTGTATTTCTTTTGCTTTATTATGAAGGTTAGAACATGATCACTAATGTTGTCAGGGGGAGTTCCTACTTTATAAGTATAAGGATGACTGTTTATAAGGATCCAATCGAGAATAGTTTCCTTTTTACTAGGTTTATGGAATCTTGTGGGGAAGTTTATAATTTGAGTGAAGCCAAATAGGTTTATGTGGGTGTTTGGATTAGGGGAGTTACATGTGGTCCAGTCTATGTTAAAATTGCCAAGTACTATAGTTTCTTGAGGTAGGAGAGTAGATAAGCTGCAAAGAATATTTTCGAGAGTGGTAATATTATTTCGTGGAGGGATGTAGGAGCAGATGATATAGATAGATCTAGCACTATTAATTTGAAGTTTGACAGTAATAGTTTCAGCATTGGTATTAGAGGGTAATAACATATTAATGGGTGAAACAAGAAGTTCAGATTTATGCAAGATGGCTACACCTCCTCCTTTTTTGGATGTACGGTCAGATCTTAGGATGTTATATCCAGGTGGTGTTATTTCTAGGTCATGAGTAGAGGGTTTTAACCAAGTTTCAGTTAGGCAAAGGATATCAAATGCATGAACTTGTAAAGGAGCATGCAGTTGACTAATTTTGTTATTGATGCTACGGATATTGAGTTGAGCTATTTTGAGT
This sequence comes from Protopterus annectens, assembly GCF_019279795.1. Lineage (NCBI taxonomy): Eukaryota > Metazoa > Chordata > Ceratodontiformes > Protopteridae > Protopterus > Protopterus annectens. Next base: position 281,194,357 of record NC_056725.1, read on the forward strand.
GAGTTTCCTAATGTTATAGAGGAGGAAGCATCAATGATTGATTGTTTTTGTAGATTGTCAGTATGTGGAATTGGGCCAGGATTAGGATGAATGTCTCCACCTATTAGAAGGTTTGAGGACTGTATCACTGCAGTTTTTATAATTTTATGGTATTTGGGTAAACTTGTCTTGTAGGAGAAGTAAGTAATGTGTGTACTTCTGTGAAACCTAGGAAGTAGGTATGTTGAAGTAAAGGTTATGTTACTATGAGAGAGAGAGAGTTGGGATGTGTAATTGGTAGTGTTTGCTGTGGAGGGGGTACTTTAAAGACCAGAGAGTAATGTTCATAGTAGGTAAGGGTATAAGTTACAATAAGGAATATTAATGAAGAAGAAGAGAGAAGAGAGTTTTTGAGAATAGGTGTATGTACATAGGCCATGTTGTAATAGTGTGGTAGAAAGATTAAGTATGTTGTAAGGCAGGTAAAGTGAATAATTATGTAGTGAAAAAAGATTAATAGAATGATTAGTTAGAGGAGGTTTGAGGGAGAGTAGATATAAAGTTAAGGTGAAGAGGAGTGGTATAGTAATTTGCAGTAGTGTGAAGATGATTAAGGAGGGTGATAAGAGGAGGAGTTGATAGATTAAGTGGAATAGAGAGTGTGGCTTGATAGGTATAAGTTAAAGAGTCCTGGGGGTGGGTGGGAATTGGGGGTAGGGTAGGGGAGCGGAGTGAGCCCGCAGGGCGAAGGGAGCGGGTCAGAGCAAGTAGAGTAGGAGACAATCAGTAAGCAGTAACAACCCAGAGAGAGCAGGTGGAGCAGGTAAGTAGGTTGCAGTGGAGCAGGTAAGATGGAAGACTAAGGGTAGTGAGGAGGGCAGAGTAAGGAAATTACTAGTCCGCTGAGGGTAGGGGATGAGGAGTGCAGAGAAGGAGCAGAGAGAGAGAGAGATTAGGGGAGTAACTAGGCAGTAGGGCAAGGGAAGAAAAGGAAAGAATGTAATGAGCCAAAGCTAGTAAAAGTGAAAAGAGAGTAAGGGGTCAAGGCTGGGTTATGCTGCCACCTAATGGTCAGAGTTGGTATAACAACAGGTGACAAAGTGCAGAAGTATAGCTAGTAGAGAAGGGTAAACTAAACATCAGTGAACCAGTATATAGATAATAATGGTCCTAGGGAGGGGTCTGGCTGCTGGCTTTCCTGACTCGGGGTCTAACAGTCAGTTAATAGGGTTTTAGAAAAAGAAACGAACAAAACGAACACAGATTTGCTTTCAGCAGGGCCAATGATAATACATACTTTGCAAAATGCTGTTCAAAGAGGTGAAAAGTTCTGGGATAGCAGAAAAGGAAGGTCCAAGTTGGCAGGCTGGAGGTAGATGAAGGAATCCTTAGTAGTCAGGCAGGTCCCTTATTGTAGGGTACAGGATAGAAAGCTAGGAGGGTGGGAGGTAAGATAAAAGGGTATTAATAATGTATTAAGGCAGTATTAAGGCAGTACCATTAACTATGAGTTCAGGGCAAATCTGGGACTTACCTTTGAGGTTACCAATATAACTAAAGAATGCCTTGGGGTTATCCTTGGTTAGGGAAGCTAATTTGGATTCATAGTTAACTTTGGAAGACTTCAGTAGGAGTTATTTGCTTGTTTAAGATGAGGAGGGAGTGTTTCCATTTTTTGCAACTGTTCCTTCCTACTCTTAGACAGTAATTCTTTCTCCTATTGTATAGCCTATTAATGGCAGTTATCCACCAGGCAGGTTTGTTTTTCCTTGAAGATCTTGCTTTGATGCTAGCAGGTATGGCAGAGTCAATAAAATTGTACAGGTGCTTGTAAAAAGCATTCTGCTCCATCAGTGGGGGGAGGGGCTATGAAGCTATTTATGCTGTCATGCAAGAGGCTGTAATTGGCCTTGGAGAAGATTTTTTTAGACTAGTTGTTCTAAGGGGGGGGGTCTTGTGATATAGTTACTTCTTGCAAGACTGATTTGTGGTCAGATCTCACCAGGGATGATCACACACTTGGGGTGGTGCAGCAGTCCCCCATATTGGTGCAGACCAGATAGAGGATGTTTGAGCCCCTAGTGGGTATGTCAACCAGCTGGTCCAGGGCACTGGAGTTAACAAAGTCCAGGAAACTTTGGGCAAGTGAGTGAGAACACATATAGTATATGGCTGGGTAATTAAAGTCACCCAAAACCACGGTGTTTGATTGTATCTTGATTGACTCAAGTAGATTCAAGTAGGCTGAGTGGATCTCCTGATTCATGGAGGGAGCCCTATAGCTGGCAGTGACCTGAAGGGGGGTGTTACATACAGCCAATTGCACCTGAGGTAATTCAAGGGAATCATGCTGTTTAACCACTCTAGAGGTGTAGTTATCTTTAAGGAATATAAATACACCACCTCCTTTAGTGCTCATACCTTCAGTTTGTGGTCTGACCTTATGGAAGGAAATGTAACCAGGAATAGCTGGAGTGCTGTCCACAGCCTTAAACCAGGTCTCAGTGATTGCACAAATGTCAGCATCTTTCAAGGTGAGGACCGCTTCCAGTGAGTGCAGTTTCTGGTTTATGTTCCTAGCATTTAGCAGCATAACCTTGAGGTTGCTTTTAGAGGGTATTTTTATGTCAAGAATTTTGTTCTTGTGACATTGCTTAAAAAAAGGCACTATGCGGGTGGCAAGAGCCTTAGCCAGTATCCAAAATCCCAGAGGTGACAGATGAAAACCATCTCTGGCAATGCATTGAGGTCTGTTGACCATGTCATCCCAGGTGGACAGATACTGGATCCCCTTTAAATAACACCAGAAACTAAGCCAAATGTTGAAGTCAATCATTTTTTTGTTTGTATTGAGGTATCATCCTAGGCAAAGGTAAAATGCTGCTTAAGGCTAGGGACATACCTTCCTGAGACATATAATCAAAGAGCTCAGTCATGTCTGTCTTCATATAGTCCAGTGAGGTACATCTCAAGTCATTCACACCAACATGGACTATGACAGAGTCATAACAGTGCCTGATTTTGATAGACTTGAGTCCATGTGTGATGTGGTGGATGCTGGCACCTGACAGACAGCTGACTATGAATTTTCATTATCTGACCTTGTAAGAAGGACATCTGTTTGTCTCACAATTGAGGCACCTATGACTACGATGTTTGTTTTTTTTATGCCTTAGGGGCTTGACTGGTGAGACACTGGTGTGTGATATATTATGTGTACTTAGTTCTGCAGAGGATATATTATGTGAAGTGTGCTTGTGTTTGTGTTTTGGAGGTCTCTGATGTTTAGGTAAGCTTCTTGTAAGGACCTCCACATATGTAGGTTTATGTGTTGTTGGTTTGGTAGGAGCAGGAGGTAAGGTATGCATGGTGACACCTGTTTAGTGTCAGATGAACTGACTGGTGAACTAGTGAGCCTGGATTCTAGGTTCTTGATATAGATGCATCCCTCACATAATGAATTTGTGTGGACTAGAAGAAGTGAGCTGTCAGTGTACATGAGGCAATTGCTGCATTGCCTCAGGATGCCCATGTCAACCAGGCTGACTGGAGAAACTGTGAGAAATTGTCCATCCATAATGCTAGGTAAGATGATGAGCTCAGAAAACAGGGACAGGAATGACCAGGTAAAGTAGAGGACAGGAGAAGTGGGCAAAAAGTACAAAGGGATAGCGATCTGTGTTGGTACCTTAGGAGCTTCACTGAATGTATCATCTGTCAGTAATGGAAAATCGCAAGATATCACCAATGCAGCACCAGCAAAGTACTAAGGGAAAATGTGCACGCAGAAGCGTTTGCATCTATAACCTCCAATAGTACCCATCACTGCTCTGCAGTGTGCAATGCGCAAACAAGAGCAAACTTGCGTAAAACAGTGCAGATCTGAATCTAGTCTATGCTACAGCAAAGTGCAAACATTTCAGAGAAAAAACAGTTTAGGTAACAGCGATATGGTAAAAATGCAGTTCAAAAGTGCAATATACAGTGAAAAATTCTACTTACATTTTGTAGAGATCAGCAGATGCCTTGGACTGATCATATAACTTGATCATATAAATACAGCAGAGCAGTAGCTGGTCAACAAACTCTGTGGAGTTTTGCTAAAACAAGCGCAAACTCGCCAAACATGGTGCTTATTTAGCAAACAACAGCAAACTGATGTAAACAAATTAACCAATATAAAAAAGCTCAAAACTGAGCCCTGTTCCAGCAACCTTCAATCAGATGAGTTCTAACTGTACACTCCTTCCATTAGAGTGCAGGGGAACCCTATCCAAAAAATGATGTCCTGGTTTAGTTCTCATGTTATACAAACAGATCTAGATTCTGATCATGAGCTACAACTGCAGCAGTATTCCCTGCCAATAATATCCACTCATGACCATTTGAACTGTTTTTCATAGGAAAATGGCTGCAGACTACAGCATGCTCATCACTAGTAAAAAGTATTAAAATGACCATGCTCTGCCAGTTCAGGATAGCATCACCTACTAAGGCAAACTCTCTTCAGAAGTAAATCAGATGTTGGATAGGCTTATAGGCTGATTTCACCATGATGACTGAAATGATCACACCCTGATGAGATTATTAGGTCAAGACAACATTCTTTAATATGAGCAGGGCCTCTAATATTCTCAACAGACATATGTTCTGCATAAAAGATAGGAACTCTCAGGCACAGTTAATGAATTATTCTTTATAGGTAAATTCAGAATGTTATCCTATTCTTTTGATCTGATTTGGAGTCAACAAGGAAATCAATAAACTCACTCCTGCAAGAAATCCTTCACATTATTATGCTGGTGGCAAACCATAAGGAATATGCATTTTTTTTTTTTTTTTTGCCAAAGGCATACTTATGTGAACTCAGAGATCGATTATGAATGCTAACCACTTGCATTAAGAGTCTAATTCTTTGGCTCTCCAGTTACATTTTGCCATGTAATATACTGAAAGGCAGATGCCTGTTATGAAACGGTCTCAGAAAGCTTAACACCAAAGATCAAATCCAATCAGGTCTCTATTATAAAAGTAGGACTGACATCAGGCAACAAGTCATAAATAATAGCTGAATTGTTCCAGAGTGAGCTCATATTTGTATACAGCACTATATATGACAGCAGTGCCACAGATTTCATCAGTCAATCAGAGATGGAGTTAGATCCCTGATATGTCAGGTAGAGTGGAAAGATCCTCACCATTTTTCTTAATTTGGCATAGCTGAAAGCATGCATGCTGAATCCTAAAAATATTCAAGAGTAATCATTTTAATGGCAACTACCAAGAAATGAAAGACATATGCATGTAAGCACTAATGCTGCCCACTCCTTCTCTTCACTGTTGCAGTATTCCTTACAACAGGGAGTCTCTGCCAGGGGCAGCCCAACAACCGGCCAGTATACCAAAGCCTTTTGTTTGTAAAGGGTACAGTGTATGTCACACGTATGTTCCCCGCACATGGCTTAGGGCATAAAGCTGACATTCGGATGTACCATATTCAGAAATGAAAAGTCCCAGTAGGAACGACTGTCCAATGACAAAAATAGGTAACAAACTCATCCAGAAGGACAAAGGACCAGGGGGAAGAGGAAGGGTGTGAATACTGCAACAGTGAAAATAAGGACATCAAATGTTATGGTAAGATTTTACACAGCTGTACCGTGTCCTTCCACTTCCCTGTTACACTACTCTTTACAACAGGAGGAATGCAAAAGCTCAAGAAAAAGATCAGGAAGAGGAACAGCCGGCAGAGCCCTCTAGGAAGCCATGGAGAAGGCCCTGGCAAAGCCAGCACTGGCCCTAGAAATCACATCCAACTTAGAGGGCTTAGTAAAGGTGTGCATAGAAATCCATTTTCTGCCTCAAGAAAAGAATTAGTATCCATACCCTTGAAAAAACACCAGAAGAAGACACAGCTGTAGTGGAATGAGCCCTAACAGAAGAAGGAAGACTCTTTCCATGAAAAGAATAGCAAAAAGAAATGGCTTTAGATATCCGAGAAGAAATGGTTTCCATGTAAACATCAAAACCTAAAAGTATAGGATGAAAAGAAAAAAAAGCTGATCAGATTTACAGAAGGCTTTAGTCTTATTCAAATAATACTTGGGTTGTCTATGCAAATCCAGTGTGTGCAAAACCTTCTCACTAGCAGACTACGGAGAAGGGAAAATAGTGGACAAATGACTAGACTGATTAAGAGAGAACTCATTCACCACTTTGGGCAAGAATGATTAATAGAAAGGGACACCAGTCCTCATAGAAAACTAAGAAAGTAGGAACAGCCATAAAAACATGCAGCACAGACACCTGTCTGGCAGCCCAAAAGAAGAACACTCTTCCAAGAAAAAAGCTGTAAGGAAGCTGAAGCCGCAGGCTTAAAAAGAGCCTGGGTTAATTTATCTAAAACAAAATCAAGGTCCCAGGAAGGAGGGGCAGGCTTCCTGGAAGGCCTAAAGGGAAGGACACCTTTAAGAAACTGTTTGACCTCAAATGCAGAGGCTAAAGGAGGAGTCAAAGGTAAACAAGCAGAGAAAGCCAAGAAAGTGGAGCTTAATAGAAGAATAGGTCAACCCAGCATTGAACAATTCACACAAATAAGAGAGAACCAAAGAAACATCCACAGCAGGTGGATCCAGGTTCCAAGAAAAACACCAAACAGAAAACCTCTTCCATTTGGACAAGTAAGATTTCTAGTAGTGAGTTTCCTGGCCTCCTGCAACACCTGAAGCACATCCTCAGAAAAAAGGTATACGTATAGTAAGTTATCAAAGCCCTATCACCCACAATATTAGTGGAGGTGTGCGCAGGTGGGGATGGATGAGAGATCCCTTGTCTTGTGTGAGTAGGTGCATCATGTGAGGTAACTTTTGATGACTGCCCTTAGCAAGATGCAGAGGAAGAGGGAACCAATGTTCTCTGGGCCAAAAGGGAGTCAACAACAAGACTTTGGGAGCATCTTATTCTATCTTGAACAGGACATTTGGAATAAGAGGAAGGGGAGGTAAGGCATAAAAAAATCCCCTTCCAAGAAAAAGAGACGGCATCCACCGTCCAGGTCAGAGAGCATGAGACTCTGGAACAAAACAGAGGAAGTTGTCTGTTCAGAGTGGAGGCAAATAGATCTACTTGAGGAATACTCCACTGGTGGACAATGTCCAGAAATACATCCTTGTGAAAGCATCCACTTGTGGGATAGTGGTATCGATCTGCTCAGTGAAATCTGCCAGTATGTTCTGATCCAAGGGAATGTAAACTGCCTGAGGGGGTCACCTGATATCGGATAGCTAGCACCCAAACCTGAAGGGCAAACCTGCATAGGAAATAAGACCTTGTCCCACCTTGCTTGTTAACATACCACATCATTGTGGTTTTGTTTGTGAGAATCTTGAGAGGACCTGGAAGAAAAAGAATGAAAATCCTGAAGAGCCAGCAAAAGAGTTCTCATCTCTTTGATACGGATATGTTCTTTCTTTTGTCAAAGTGACAAAGGGCCCTGTACCTTCAGAGGGCTGAAAGAAGCCCCCATCCTACATTTGTGGCATCTATGAAAAGTTCCTGAGAGAGGAGTGGAGGCTGAAAAGGAAGCCCTGGGTTGAGGGACAACTGATGAATCCACCACTGAAGTTCCAGCTTGAGGCATGGAAGTAGATGGACTAGAAAACCTAAAGGGAGAAAATGTTGAAGCCAAACTGACTTTAGAAACTACTGAAGCTTTATGAAGTCAAGCTTGACTAGAGAAAACATAGGAATGGTGGAAGCTATGTAACCCAGAGCTCTCAGAAATTCCCTGGCTATGACTGAATCCAAAGGAAAAAGGGATTGAAAGAAAGCAATGAGACTTAAGGCCTTGGGAGGAGGCAGGGATGCTAATTTGAAAAACCCATAAAAACATGATCCTGAGAAGGAGTCAGGATTGACTTCTGGAAATTTCATGTAAAACTCAGGCTTTGAAAGAGAGAAATTGTAAAGTGTTGGATGTTGAAGTAAGATCTCTTGAGAGGAGGCCTGAATAAGCAGGTCATCCAGATAGAGAAAGACATGTATCCCCCTTAGCCTGCAGAAAGCAATCACAGGAGTGAGGTATTTGGTGAAAATTCTTGGGGTAGTAGTGAGGCCTAAGGACAAAGCAGAGAACTGAAAATGCCAGGAAGCAACAGAGAAATGTACAACCTTCCTAAACAGGGGATGAATAAGAATGTATAGATAAGCATCCTTGAGATCCAGGGAAATTAGAAAAGCCTGAGGAAGTAGCAAAGGAAACAAGGTTTGAAGGGAAGGCATCTGAAAGGAAGGGACCTTCAAAAAAGTATTTACCTGAGAAAGATCCAGAATGGGTCTCTGGGTGCCTTCTTTCCTCGGGACCAAGAACATTCTGGAATAAAAACCTCTTGAATAGTTCCTTGAGCAAACAGGTCCCTGAAGCACCTCTGGAAAAAAGGGCAATTGTTCCTGAGGAGGCTGAGGAATGCCCAAAAAGGGGGAAGAGATTTCCAAACCATGTAATAACCCTGGCAAATTATGGAAAGAACTCAGGAGTCTTGGGTGATTTTTATCCAAACAGGAAAGGCAGGGAAAGATGCAGAAAAAGAGGAATGTGACTGAGAAGAACAGGATAGTCAGACAACACCTGGTTGTCAGGAAAAGAAGGCTTCTGAGCAGAAGAAGTTTGGGTAGCCTTAGCAGGGGGCCGGTTTTACCACCCTTTTTTACCTTTGGTGGAGGGCGAGACTGTCTACAGACAAAGGCAGTCTTATTAGAATAATTCATCTGAAACTTGGACACAGGAGAAACAAAAATATGCTTCAACTCCTGTAAGGCCTTGCCCTTTTCTTGCAGGGACTTAAACGACTCTGCAGCAGTAACACAAAACAAATGTTTAATATCCAGAGAAGCATCCATCAGTTTAGCCTTGATATCATCACGTAAAGGCTGAGCCAGGAATATCTCCTCAAAACAGACTCAAAAGCAGCAGCCCTAGATGAAGCATTAGCTGCATCATAACTGCATTTAAGGGAATAGTGAGCTACTTGGGAGGACATCCTAAACACAGCAAGAGCAGAGGCCTTTCCCTCAGAATCAGGGAGCTCAGAAATAGCCTGAAAGGCTTGAGAGAGAACAACCAAAATATACCTAGTCATATGTGTCTGATGGTTAACACCCCTAAAGGCTATCATAGCAGAAGTACACTCTTTCTTACCCAGTCTCTGCATGGTTCATCTGTCCTTATCAGATGGCAGCAATTTAGTAGAGGGCAACAATTTGGAAGGTTTATCAGAAACCACTGATACTGCAAAAGGTTCTGCAGACGGACACATGTAGAAGCTTGCGGTCCTCAGGCACTTTATAAAACCTATCAGGTTTCTTGGGGTCAGGGGTTTGAGAATCAGGAGTCTGAGAAGCAGTAGAAAAAGCATCCAGCAATGCAGCAATAACTGGAAGAACAGCAGATGGCCTAAGAGACTCCATTTGCAAAAGCTCATAGTACCTCTTCTGAACATCAGACACTTGAGCACAGTCCCATCTGAAAAAATCCATCATTCTGGAAACAGTATCACTAAATGAAATCTCCTCAAAAGGAGAATCAGAACTGATAGACTTTTCTTCTTCAGAACCATAGTCCAATGGTGAAGGAATGTGGAAGAGGTCAGGGACTCTTCATCAGAATCAGCAGCATCCTCCTCAGAAGAATCCCATTCCCTAGTCCTCTTATGAGGGGTAGAAGACCAGGGAGAGCAGGAACAGAAACCCCCCTGTGGAGGGTTGAGAGCCCTAAGTGCATTATACAAACCTTGGGTGAAGTTCTACCATTGACTCTGAGGATACTTGGGAGCAGACGAGATATGATTAGTTCTCTGCTTCTTTTTGAATCAGACATCTGTCTTGAAAAAGTTTGGAGGCTCTGACCCATGATGGCACTAATAATGGTAGTCAGGACCTCTTCCCTAACTAAAATTAGAGGAACACCCCTAGGCCCTTCAGTATTAACCAGCTGTGGTTCTACTGGTACATCTGAGGAGGATATCTGTAAAAACTTCAAGGATATGTGAGGGTTCAGGTCCATTCTGGCTACTGAAGTGGTTGTGGCAAAGGAATTCAAGAAAGAAACCAGACACTCCTCTGGGGTTTCACCCACCTTAACAGAGACATCCATTCGAGCTGGTACATCCGAAGAATCAGACTGAGCTTTCTTGGCCTTTTACTTCATGCTGGCTGTCAGACTGGGAAGACTTTTCCGTGTTATACTCAGCCAACAATTTAAGTCACTGCTTCTCAAGGTAAATCAAGAGGGAAGAAAGCTGACTCTTCAACATCTTAGGAAAAAAGGACTGACAAATCTTGCAAGATGTATGGTCGTGAGCAGCTCTTAAACAGAGAAAACAATGCTTGTGATGATCTGTATGGGGAATTTGTCTCCCCCACTGACATTTCCCCTTTCTGGATGACATAAAACTCAACAAGCAGATTACCAGTCAAATGTAAGGTAAATAAAATCAAAAACCCGAGTGGGGCATTTATCTAAAATCAGCAGTACTAGCAGATGAACGGGTGTTCAGACCAATGATCAAAGATGGTGTTCAGACTTACAGCAAAGCAGTTCTGCAGATGGTACATCCAGACATCACCTTTATGCCCTATGCCATGCACAGAGGGCATACGTGTGGCATACAGCATACCTTTCGCAGCCAAAAGGCTTTGGTATACTGGCAGGACATAAGGCTGCCCTTGGCAGGGGAACCCTATTGTAAAGAATACTGCAACAGGGATATGGAAGGACATCATTATCATCCAGTCTCTACTAGGGGTACTCCAACTACAGAAGACACCCACATCTTCCCCAAGTGGAAGCAGAACTTATATCCACCCACTCAAAACCCTACCTGTAGCTATTCTGGGCTTCTGTACTGCTAGTCCATCTCATGGTCACTTGGTCCCACATGTGGATCCCCTGTCACAGTGCTGTACGCAGGCAGTACTGATCATTTGCTTATAGACATGTATTTACTGTTTTCAATTTCCTGCATTTTTTAACAGAAGGGAGGCCTGTCCTTTCCTCTGTGCTGTCATCTTTTCAATATGTTCAACCTTTTCAGAGCAAATATATGTCTTGTAGACTAATAAAAATGCTAATCCCAGCAACGTTTTTGTATGCGTTTGTGCATCTGTCCTCCATTTCTCCATTCCTATATGTCTGGCACATCACCAGCTTCATTCTCACTAATAAGAGGTCATGTTTGGGTATTCCCACTTGCTATCAACTATCGTCAAGTCCACCAGCAGTTTTAGACCCTTGTATACTCAGCAAACTGGATTGTATGGTATTATTCTGAGAGTAAAATATGGCAAAGAAAAATTGTTAATTTGCTTATCTCCTTTTTTTAAGTATATATTATTGAAAATTACCTATAGCCATCCTCTAAGGCAGGCATGTAGTCAAGTACATAGTTACTTTCTACTGGGATGCATTAGGTAGCAGCACAGAAGCAAATAAGTGGACGGCCATGATGGTGCAGTGGTTAGCATTGTCGCTGCACAGCAAGAGGCTCTCCGGTTTGATTCTCAGCTGGAGTGCCTTCTGTGCAGAGTCTGCATGTCCTCCCCATGGTCAAGTGACATTTAAAGACATGCAGGTAGGTGTGTGTGTGAATGAGTGTGCCTTCTTTGAACGTTGGGTGCTGGGCAGGCAACTCAGCACCATAAAAATCCACTCCAAGTCATAAGTGGAGCGGTGATCCACTGTGGTGACCCCTAACCAGGAAAAGCCGAACGACAAGAGACAGAAGCAAATAAGCAAACAAAAGGAAGGTAAATATGTTAAGTTTGTCAGTGAATTTCATACTTCAGTTAAATGCATACATGGTTAAATGCACCTAGCCTGCCAGTTAAATAAATCGATAATATAATATGTTATAACTGAAGTATATCACTCAGTTTCTGAATCATCTTTATTTTGAAATGAATTTAATTTCTAGTTATACTCCTCATGATATAATATATTTTTGCAAAAAGTGAAGATTATATTGTGTTGTATGATTTTTCAGTTTAACTGTTTATTTAGTTTTTGTATATAACTGCATCCACAAAATTGTGCCATGGTTGTTAAAGAGCAATAATGTACATTCATTTGCAGAGTATTATGGGTAGGCAAAAAACGGCTTGCTTCTTTAGAATAGCAGCATTTTACTTACATTATGGTTGCTCTACAACATCATCAAATGTTAGTTGTCAGTTTAAGGTGTTCCACCAGCATGCCCTAGTTGTCTGTTTAGGAGATAAAAACTCCTTATGATTCATTTAGTATAGAAATGCAGTAGCCAATATATTAAGTTACAGAGTAAGGTATTGTTGGTTTAGTCTTTCATGATGCCAAGAAAAGGATTTTTACCACCAAGAAAGATTTCTGGGGGCCATTCATACCAACAAAATAAAATGCAAAAACATGCATTTTACATCAAAATTGTATCATTTAGTATTTGGTTTTGATTATGAAATTCTCCCCAAATTCAATGGTTTGTCATTTGCACTTGCTTCAGAAACTGACCAATATACTTTAAATTTGTAAACAGTGATTTAAGTAGTAATACACCATTGTCTCACTCCAGCATCCCTGTGACTCAGTCTCTATCAGTCCAGGGCACATAACCAAGCTTCAGTGCAGTCTTCATGGATAATCCTTTAACTGCAAAGCAACAGTGTTTTCACTTATGACCAATTTTCTTTTTAACTTTCATCCATACCTCTCAACCTCTTAGAGTAAGAAATCTGGACAAAGCCATAAAAAGTGGTACAAATAGGGACAATTTTGAAATATTGCTCTTAAAAACTTAGAAAGGTAATAGAATAACAGGTTTTGCATTAGCATTAATATTCTGAAGGGTATGAAGTCTAAAACCCAAATGTCTGTTATTATTTTCTAATTTTAATCTTTAATGATTTGCCACTAATTTGCGAGAAAGCCACAATGTTATTAAAAACTGACTAAAAATATAAGGCAAAAATCTGGACATTCGGCAAAAATCTGTACAGTTGAGAGGTATGCTTTCAGCATAGCCAGCATCTTTCTACCTCATTCTAATGCAGTCCTCCTTCTTATAGAATTTCCATGGTATCCTTGGCAAGTATGAATATTTCTCAATTCTCCCGTGAAAGCTGACCATGCATACTAAAAGTAATCTGTTCAACACAACGTTGTACAGCTAGTGATCACAGTTTTTATGTGCTCTTTAATAGCTGACATTTTGTGTAGGGCAGAGACACTGTGTGTGTGTGTGTGTGTGTGTGTGTGTGTGTGTGTGTGTGTGTGTGTGTGTGTGTGTGTGTGTGTGTGTAGGCCATAAAGTGTATAGTCCCACACTTAGGAATTGTCTGTTATACCTTGGAATTCATAACTAAATACATCTGTTTTATGAATATCTGCATTTATTAGAACAAGGGATTTGTTCACATTATTGGTGATACACAAAACAATTACTGTCAAAATGGCATTACTTGAGCTCTCTGGAGGAGTAACAGTTTTTATTCAGACATAAATGTTTTCATGGGATAAGCAAATACTGCCAACAGAAATGAGGATAGTACTTTAGTAAGCAAGGTCAAAATGCACAGCGTTGAAGATATATATGCTTGTTCAGAATGTAAGAGAAGAAATATGGCATTACAAACCATATTCATATATATATGTGAAAATCTATGGTGATCATATGATTATGAATCACATTACAAATTAGAGAAATCGAATCTAGATAGTTTTCATTGTGCATTACATTTTTGAGGCCGGTGATATTGTTAGTTATGAATATCTGAGGTCATTCAACTTGTGTTATGCTTAGATAAATGCATGACAAAAACTGCATTATATTCAATAATGAGTCTAATTAGGTATGAGTAAAGGGAAATTAAGACTTTTTTGGATCTAATGGAGATGCCGTTGGAAATTCAATTGGCCAAATAAAAGTTTTCACAACTAATTTGGAGACATGATGGTCAAATGGTAAGGAATTATCTAGAAGTGCACCCAGATCCTTTATAACAGTGACTTACAGAAATGGTGCATGTCATATATGGTAAGTTAAATTGTTTCGTTTACCATAAATGAACTATGCTACATTTTGTTTACATTTAATTTGAGATCATTGTCCTTGCATCAGATCATAACAAGATCTAAACCATGTTGGAGCAATTGTGAGTCAGTTGAAGACTGAATTACAACACCCAATTTACAGTCATCTGCAAACTTAGTTAACTGTATCCCAGAATTGCTAGCTTGAAGGTCTGAGAAATATATGCCAAATATGAGAGGACCCAATACTAAGCCCTGTGGTGTACCACTGGTAAATATTTTATTTTCGTAAGTGGCACCTTCTACTGTAACCATATGGGTTTAGCTGTCCATTGCACTATATAAGAATTTATGTTCAGATTTACAAGTCTATCAATAATGCTTGCATAGGGAATAGTACCAAAGGCACCGGCCAGGTCTAGGTATACTGTGTTCACTAAATAACAACTATTCACTGCTTCCATTTTTCTAAGAAATAAATGAGGTTAAAGTGGCAGGGCATTCCTTTGATAAGGCCAAATTGGTGAGGGTCCAGGGCTGAGATATTTTCAATGTCTAGATAAATGAGGCCTGAGATAATGTACACCATAGCTTTACATATGAGACTAGTAAGGCTAATGGGCCTATAGTTACCAGGCTCCATGGTTGGGTCATCCTTGCGTAATGGCATAACAATAGCTGTTTTCCAGGTTTCAGCAATGTAAGTAGTGGTGATGCCTACACTAAAGAATTTAAGTAGGGGTTCAGAAAGGCCGTATTTGGCATTGATAATCAAGCAACATGGTATCTTGTCAGGGCCCATGGATGAAGTATTCTTAGGTTTTGAAAGGCAGAGAGAACTTGTTCAACAATAATTAAAGGGTTTCTCTGAGACTGAAAAATATGTGGGATTGCTCTACCTGTGGATGGAGTAAACTCTGCATTGCATTTTTTAGGATATGAACTATTTCCTTCAGATCAGAGTATGTAGTATTATTGTGGACTAGCTCTGAACACTGTTAGGAATGAGTTCTTAACTTTTTGACATGGTTAAATAAATATTTGCAATAATTTTTTTTTCATTTTACTGGTTATAGTTAAATTCATACCTAGCTCTGAGCTTCTGAATGGCTCCCTTCAATAGCTCAGTAATTCAACAGTTCAGTTATTCCTTCATATGGGCCAAGGGCTAATGAAACCGCAGACTCTGTAATGAATTTCTATACTTTTTGATTCATCCAGTAGTTTAATTTCATTTTAAAACTGCAGTAGAGTAGGATGGATGAATATAAAGTGGGACTTTTTTATAGGTATAACCCACTCCTTAGATAACTTTGTTTGAATTTACCAGGTAAAGATTTTGTGTAATATGACATTCTTCATTAAGTAAAGCATGATATACCAAAGGCAGGTTTCCCCTTCAGGTATCTGTAAATGATAGTATAAAGGTCCAGACTAACTCCAAAGTGAACAATAATGCCTTGTTATATCAGCATGTTGTACTCCATAATAGGGTAAAGATAAGATGTAATTATCCTGAAAAGAAATTCTATATTCCTTGATGAAAAGTTCTTAAAAATTAAGCTGGGCAATTTTAATGCTTTAGATTTCACTTAAATGTATTGCCACTCACTATTCCTAAGTAATTATATGCAGATAGATTTTGCAACTTTAATGATCCCATATTTACCTGTATATCTGTCTTAGATCTCCCAAAGTAAAGGATAGCACACTTATTCATGTTGACTCTCAATCCACTTTGATTTAACCATGAGTACACCTCACTGAGGTATTCAGTAAAGTGAACCACATCATGTGGATGAGTACCAGTGGAATGGAGGATAGCAACAGTAATCCCCTGGCACAAGTGGGGGCCATCAACCAATCCTGAGAACTTTAGAGCCATAAGCCTAACCAGTCTCATCTGCAAGGCCAATGAGAGAATCCTTATGCATCTGAGCAACAAAGACATAGGTCACCTCTAAACTCTAGACCCAACCCAATTTGGATTCATTAAGAGTAGATCATGCTAGTTAAATCTGGTTGACTTCTTTGAGAAAGTCAACAAAGACTTGGATTAGGGAAAGACAGTGCACACCACCTACTTTGACTAGCCAAGGCATTTTACACAATCCCCTATTCCTGTAGTATAGAGCAACTCTCCCAATTTGGAACTAACCCTTAACTCACTAGATGGGTAACCAAATGGCTCACTGACAGAAGACATACTACTTCAGCTTAAGCAGAAAATCAGTTATCAGTGGCATACCACATAGTTCTGTGCAGGGCCCTTTACTGTCCGGAATTTATTTCTCAGAAGTCCAAGCACATGCTGATGCCTATAGCTGACCAGGTTTGCTGATGACTGAAAACTGGGTGTCCCCCAATGATGCCAACATACTGCAGAAAAGGTTAATGCTGATGAATGATTGATGCCAGAGCCACTGATTGAAGCTAAATGCAAAATAAAATGCATTATTATTCCTTTTAGAAAGGCAGACTTCCCTGCTAGTTACACTGTTGAGAGCACCCACATAAGTATAAACCCAGTAGTATAGGATCTGAGTAAACAGGTTGATAGCAATCTGAATCTCAACCACCAAGTTCCCACAGTGATAAGGAAAACCTTCTATGTGGCACATCTCATAAGCAAAGGCATCACATTCAGAACTAAAGATGTTCTAGTTCCATTATAACTGGTCATCTTCATACCAATGATTTAGTACAATGTTCCCTTTTGAATGCACCTCACCAGATACCTGCAACAGCTGGAGAGACCCGAGAGGTTTCTCACCAAGAAAATACAGGGCATCCAAAACAAGACCTATGGGGAAAGGCTGAAAGCCCTGTCACTGTACTCTGTTTCCTACAGGCTGTTAAGAGGTGACCTGTGCGTGGCCTACAGGGCAGTTACTGACCCTGTCCTAATGGAAATGCTGCACATTCGCAAATCAAATTATACAAGAGTCATTCACTCGAGGATCTTAACCCAGCCTGTTACTTGAACAGATCATGCTGATGAGACCGATACATCTAAAACAAAATAGAACAGATGGAAAACACTCTATTGAGTGAATAGCAAAGCTTTCGGCAATGTCCCTTCTTCAATGTTAAACATTTTGTTTTTGCTTTTTGGAAATATAAGAATTGGTGGAAGTTAATTGGCAGTGAACTTTTTAATTTTTAGAGACCGATACATCTACCAGAGACTACCACTTCTTTGGAACAAATTCCCAGTTCATGTGAAACAGAGCTTCTCCCTGTCCCTCTTCATATACAACTTAGCTCAATGGATTGGTGACTGCAAATTCACTCCATGGCGGTGCCCATGTCCCTCTTTGACAGGAGTATTTGGTATTAGGTGCCATGGACCGTCATCTCTGTAAACACTGCTCACCTAACCTAGGACAATTGGGGTAACTCTGGATAAATATGCTAGACTTGTAAGGGCTCTAGGGATATTAGCTTAGTAACCACCTATGAACCTATAAACTATAAAACCAATTTTAATGTCATCTGCCTATTTCACCATCAACACTTTAGATAAAGTTGAAAAAAATGAAAAAAAAAAAAAAGAAAAAAAAATGAAAAAACATTGGCCCTAGAACTGAGCCCTGTGTGACGCCTAAATTAATTCCTACCTAATCTGAAGTGTAATTTTCTAATCCCACCCTCTGCATCCTGCCTTTTAACCAAGTTATGACCCAGTGGATAATAGAAAGGTTGACCTTATGCAGGTTTTTAAAATGGCAGAATGAGGTACACTATCAAAAATATTTTTTATAGATCCAAATATACTGCTATAACAGAAATGTTTTTTTATCAAGCGCTTCTAAGCATAGGCTGTTAAATTCAACAGGATTGGTAAAAGTGGATCTGTTCTTCATAAATCCATGTTGAGTAAGAACTATTAAACAACCATGAATATCTCTGTTTAGAATCTGCATATCTGCACTATAAACCTTTCAAAACTGTTGCCATCCAAAGAGTTTAGGCTAATATGTCTGTAATTTATTTAATGTAGTACCATAGCCTCCGTTATGAATGGGATCACGTCAACAAGTTTCCAGCTAACTGGAGATGTTCCAGAATGCAAGTCATTAAAAAGAAGTGTAATGGTAGATCATATAAATTTATCACAGGAAGCCCAAAAAGGACCCAGGTATGTTATCTGGACCCATATCCCTGTCTTGTTTAATATGACCCATTCACAATCTAACCATATCAAGGTCAAGAACAGGACACTTACGTTCTACATCTACTGATGGAACCACTGCAGGACTATTACACAAGTTGACTTCAACAGCTAGAATATGTTTGTAAATATATTAGCCAATTCAACACCTGCATACAGGGCAATGCCATTAAAGAATATAGGTCCAAAAACATTATCCTGTTTACCAGAGTGCCTAACATATGAATATAACTTTTTAACAGAAAAATTATTCACTAAATTGTCTTCATATTTACATTTAGCAAGGTGCAATGATGCTTTTTTTTTTACTTCTTGTTTTTAAAAATGTTAGTGTGCCTCTCATTCCACTCACTGAACTATTAAAGATAACTTTTCTATACCTACTTAAACAAAAGTTACATACATTTTTAAAATCCTGCCATTTATTAAGAGGCATCATCCTCAAACAAATCAATTCTTAATGAGATAATGCCATTAATTATGTTCAGATCAAAAATCTTAGATTTATCTAAAATAGTTTTCTTGCCTCGAATTTGCTTCCAATTACTTATACTGAAAATACTGAAATCAAAAGCCACTTGATCAGAATTACCCATGGGACAAAGTTGTTTCACCTCAAATATCTCATCCGGAATATTAGTTAATAAAATATTTAGAATAATATACAATCTAGTAAGAAAAGTATTCCTTTGAGAGAAACTGTGAAACATACATAGATCATAAACTCATCCTGTATTGCAGATCCTGTAATGTGAGCATTGCAGTTGATCATAGGAAGATTAAAGTCACCAAAGATTATCACATTTTCATGTGTCATAAACGTGGTTAGACTGTCAGCATGTAAAGTACAAGTTGTCTGCATGTACGGCAGGTGCAGGGCCCAACCAAACTAGAGATGGGTGAACAAGCGGCCAACTCCAATGTGTAAGAAGCACAGCAAAATGAGCAAAAAAAAATATTTATTTGATTGTCCCAAACCGGTTTCCTTCAAAACTGCCTTCCTCAGTAAGAAATTTACACAAAGCCAATGCAATCATGGCATTTAAATAAAACATTCTAACCAATAACCATTCAGCCTTACACATTATGTCACCATCTACATCACCTACAAACCTATTAACCCCAAGAGCATGTAATCACTGATATCCATTGCTATCTGCTTATAGATTAAACCACACAAAAATTTAACAAGTTTAGCAACAATGGTGTATATATGTATATGGGTCCCCTTCAAATAGTCGACATTTCAAAATGTTGACATTCATATGGCCGAGACCATATGACTGACATTTGAAATGTCGACCATAGGGAACCGGCATCTCTCTACAGTGTGGAATGGAAAGATTTCCACTTCCGCACTGTAGTGCGATCTCGGAGTTGGTATATTTAAGTTCCTGGGGGGTGTGGGGGGCAGAGTCCCCCTACTAGCAGCGTTCAGGTTAGATTGTTTTTGTTTTTTATGGGTTTACTTGGATGGTCAACATTTCAAATGTCGATCCTATGGTCTCAGCGATATGAATTTTGACATTGTGAAATGTCAACCATATCAAGTAGACCCATGTATATACACATATATATATATATATATATATATATATATATATATATATATATATATATATATATATACACACACACATACACACACATGCACACACATAGTCTTAAAAAAGACAGACTTTATATGAAACCCAGATTTGTTTAATAAATCAAACTGAAAATGTAAAGTACAGCTACACTGGCTTTTTCAGTAGATTCTCCATATAAATGAAGCAATGTCAGTTATTCTCATTAGGGGTAATCTATAACTAGCAACCACAAGATAGCAAATTTTAGACATTTTATAAACTTTATAAGTGATCATTGAGCCCCCGTGAAAACAGACCCCCCCCCCAACGTGATAATCCAATATTTCTTTTTTATTGAGGATTGAGTGCCAACCTTGCTTATCATTCCTGTTACCATGAATCCTATCAATAATCATAAAGTAAAACTGTGCCATACTGTGGGTAGAGTAATGTCTATATAATGCATTCATCAATCGCTTGTTGCAAATATCACTGTGATGCTCTGACATATGAAGATGCAAGGGATGTAATGTCTGGCCTATATAAAAAGTGGAACAGGTACATGTCAACAAATATATTATTCAGTCTGTTCCACAGTTCCCTAAAAATCTGGTATCGAAAACCTGACTTGTATTCTTGCTGGTAAATTGCTTGGACTTAAATATATACTGGCACGAAGAGCAGTGGCCACAAGGAAAAGTGCCCAGCAGTTTGCCCCCACTGATGGTTATTTGGTGGTGGATTGCACCTCCTGTACTAGCACGTTTAAAGTGGGAAAAATGTTACCCCAATGTTTTTCTCTCCTGTATGAAAACTGACAATTAGGACCAAGAGCGTAATGCAATTCATTAGCCATTAATATATTCCAATGTTTAGAGATAACCCTCCGAATCAGATTTGTGTTGTGACCATATGTGGTTGCAAATCTGATGTTATCGGACTCAGCCCTATGTGTTTTGTCTTTATAATCTAATAGTTGCTTCCTATCTAAATCTGAGGCCCAATTACTAGTATTCTCTGGCGTGGAACAAACCATAAGAATTGGAACTTGGGAATGTTGCGGATGGTTTGGTTTGGATGCATACTAGTAGCAAATAGCCACACTATCCAGCAATCATCCAAGTACCTCCTCCAAATGTCAAGAATATTCATACAGATATTATGAGCAGGGTCGTATATCATCTGTTCCTCAAGATATGCCATGAACAGGTCTGCATAGATGGGTGCAAAAGATGCAGACCCTCCACTGTGTCTATTTTTGTGTTTTCTCCAATCCCTCCTCCGGCCATGTCTAAAGGGTGGTCTGAACTACGCTGTTTTTTGGGGTCAGCTGAATCTCATATGTTAACACACTCTGTATATGTAGCTGAAGATTCATCAGCAGATGTCCTACTATATGTGTTGACTGTTTTCCTAAGAATGGACCTGCGTCTCTTTCTATTGGTCCCCCCATAGGTTTATTAGTCTTAGAAAATCTAACAATGTCCGGAGCATTAAAGGGTTTACCCCTTTGATAATCAGTCAAGTCCCTGTTGAACTTTCATATTTTCTTTTCCTTCATTAGTTTCTCAAAAGTAAGTAGCTCCCTTGTAAGTTTGTTGAGGCAGACAGAATATTGAGGTTGACCCTCATACATTTTTGATTCTTCACACAAATTCTTAACATCTTCAATGTTTCCATCTATTGTCCATTCATAATATGTGGGTTGGGAGGGTGGCCTAATGGTTAAGGTGTTTGCCTTACAAACACAAGGTGCAGGGTTTGAGTCTCACAAGGGATAAATGGCTAGGCTTAAAATGGCTCGCAAGGGCAGTTAGCTTAGTACTAACCTATGAAGCTATGAACCTATGAAATGCATACAAATGAAATGGATGCAGTCTGTTGAGCAAGATTCCACTCCTGCAACAACAGATCATCCATCTTACCCTCAAGGAGCTCTAGGTGTAATATCTTTGCATTGGTACGCTTTAAAAGGTTGGGCCCTGCACCTGCTGTATGTGTAGACAACTTGTACTTTACTACTGGGTTTTTGATCTGCTGTTGGACAGTGTTGGCACTCTTTGTATCTGTAGTTGTGGAATTCACAGCCTTGCTTAGGTTCCGTTTTTTCCTACCTCATGAGTGTTTTTGACAAAACTCGGTGAATTGAAGTGAAATGAAGATGTTAAGAATTTGAAGAAAGAGACAGGTCCATTCTTAGGAAAACAGTGAACACATATAGCAGGACACCTGCTGATGAATCTTCAGCTACAGATACAGGGTGTGTTAACATACGAGATTCACCTGACCCCAAAAAACAGCATAGTTCAGACCACCCTTTAGACATGGCAGGAGGAGGGGAGGGAGAAAACACAAAAATAGAAACAGTGAAGGGTCTGCTTCAAACTTTACTGTCCCAGTAATAAATGCTGATTATAACATTCTAAATATTTCCAATGTTGAAATTACCTCTGAACAATAGCAACTTCTAAATAAAGGTTTAAACGATGTTGCGGGCGTTTTGTGGATGAAACCAGTATGGCTACTGATGTACATGATTTTTGTCATAGACTGAATCTAAGACTGTATTTTGGTTTCAGAGATATCTCTCAAAGACTGACTGATTTCAAGTTTCTGAAATCTGAATTCATGCCCTCTATGAATAAGCATGTCTCCATATTCCAAAAGGCTGTCCTTAGAGATATTAATTTTGGATTGGGCCAATATACTCCACTTGGTCATAACCTTACCGTCGGGGAATGAGATGCCTTACAGGAACTTAAGAGTAATAAAAATATTGTCATATTGCCAGCTGATAAGGGAGGGGCGGTAGTCATTATGAATATGGATTATTATCTGGGGGAGGAAAATGGACAGCTGTCCAATCCTCGACACTATATGCATATGCCTATTGACCCTACATCCAACTTCAAGAAGGAAATTGACTCTTTCTTAAACAAGGCTGTCGAAGAAGGGATTATCTCAGATTCTATGAGAATACATCTGACTGTTTCGGATCCCCAGAAACAGATATTATACTTATTACCAAAGATACATGAATCCCAGACTAAACCCCCTGGTAGACCAATATTTTCTGGTAATGGCTCACTGAAGGAACTTCTTTCTGTATTTCTGACCCAATATTTGAAGCCCTTGCTAAATTTGATTCATGCTAGTATACAGGATACAACTCAATTTTTGAAAATAACATCTGAGACCCAATTGGAGTGTGATTGGCTCCTATGTACCCTGGACATAAAAGCTTTATACACCAACATCCCCCAATGGGCTGGAATCCAGGCTATACATTACTGGTTGGAATTAGCCAATTTGTATCCAGTCGGATTTAATACATTACTAATATGTATGGCGGAGCATGTATTAACAAGAATGTGTTCTATTTCCAGGGGGAGTATTTATGGCAAGTTCAGGGTACTGCGATGGGTGCATCTTTTGTGCCCATCTATGCAGACCTGTTCATGGCATATCTTGAGGAACAGATGATATATGATCCCGCTCATTATATCTATATGAATGAACTTGACATTTGGAGGAGGTATTTGGATGATTGCTGGATGGTGTGGTGGGTGGATAAGTAATATTTATTGGAATTCATTCAATATTTAAAAGGTAACAAATGTGGAATATAGTTCACATTAAATATGGATTATCATCAAATCAACTTTCTTGATGTGACAGTTAGAAACTGTGATAACATGCTTAGAACTCAGGTGTTTTGCAAGTATCCCCAATATAATAACCTGCTATTTGCTACTAGTATGCATCTGAGCCACAACATCTGCAACATTCCCAACTCCCAATTCTTATGGATCAAAAGAGTTTGTTCCACACCAGAGGATTATGTCAATTCTCAACAAGATCTTATCAATAGATTTAGAGTCAGGGGTTATAAAGAGCATGATATTTTATCTGCTAGTAATTGGGCCTCAGATTTAGATAGGAAGCAACTATTAGATTATAAAGACAAAACACATAGGGCTGGGTCTGATAACATCAGATTTGTAACCACATATGGTCACAACATAAATTTGATTCGAAGGGTTCTCTATACATTGGAATATATTAATGGCTAATGATGAATTGCATCATGCTCTTGGTCCCAATTGTCGGTTTTCATACAGGAGATGAAAGACATTGGGGTCACATTTTTTCCACTTTAAACGTGCTAGTACTGGAGGTGCAATCCACCACCAAATAGCCATCACTGGGGACAAATTGCTGGGCACCTTTCCTTGTGGAAACTGCTCTTCGTGCCAGTATATTTTGAAGTCCAAGCAATTTACCAGCAAGAATACAAGTCAGGTTTTTGACACTAGATTTTTTGGAAACTGTGGAACGGACTGGATAATATATTTGTTGACATGTACCTGGTCCGCTTTTTATATAGGCCAGACATCATGTGCCTTGCGTCTTCATATTTCAGAGCATCACAGTGATATTTGCAACAAGCGATTGACAAATGCATTATATAGACATTACTCTACCCACAGTATGGCACAGTTTTACTTTATGATTATTGATAGGATTCATGGTAACAGGAATAATAAGCAAGGTTGGCACTCAATCCTCAATAAAAAAGAGAAATATTGGATTATCACGTTGGGGGGGGGGGGGGGTCGGTTTTCACCGGGGCTCAATGATCACTTATAAAGTTTATAAAATGTATGACATTTGCTATCTTGTGGTTGCTAGTTACAGATTACCCCTAATGAGAATAACTGACATTGCTTCATTTATATGGAGAATCTACTGATAAAAGCCAGTGTAGCTGTACTTTTGTTACATTTTCAGTTTGATTTATCAAACAAATCTGGGTTTCATATAAAGTCTTTTTTAAGACTATGTGTGTGTGTGTGTGTGTGTGTGTGTGTGTGTGTGTGTGTGTGTGTGTGTATATATATATATATATATATATATATATATATATATATAAAGATATATATATATATATATATATATATATATATATATATATATATATATATATGTGTGTGTGTGTGTGTGTATATATGTATATAGATATATACACCATTGTTACTAAACTAGCTAAATTTGTGTGCGGTTCAGTCTATAAGCAGATAGCAATGGATATCAGTGGTTGCATGCTCTTGAGGTTAATGGGTTTGTATGTGATGTAGGTAGTGACATCATTTGTAAGGCTGAATGGTTATTGGTTAGACTGTTATATTTAAATGCCATGATTGCATTGGCTTTGTGTAAATTTTCCACTAAGGAAGGCAGTTTTGCCGAAACCGGTTTGGGACGATCAAATAAATATTTTTTTTTACTCATCTTGCTGTGCTTCTTACACATTGGTGCTGGCTGCTTGTTCACCTATCCCTAGACTGTCAGCATACCAGAAATGCTCCACATTGCTTAAGAAGGGAATCTTGTAGCTAACCAACAAATACAAAATCAGGACCATTACCCTCTATAAGCAACTCCAAAAGTAATAACACCAGACTTTGATAAAGTTCCGTCTTCCTTATCTTCTTCCATTGTGAAGCAAAAACAACTACACTATCACCAACTATTCTATTATTTCTCAAACACATACAAGACTGATAACCAGGTAAGTACAAACAAGCATTATTCCAAGCTTCTGTAATAACTATTAAATCATAATGACATCCTGAATTTATCAAATTGAACTCATTGATTTTAGTTTGTAAACTTCTTGCATCAACATATTATACTGTAATTGAGGATGTGAAATCTCCTAGGTTGTTGCTAACATTAAGATGTGTGAAGTCCAACCAATGTTTATTTTAGAGCACACATCCACTGTACCCCTCAGAGTACTGACCGTATTGTACATATGGAATAATGGAGTCTTTATCAAATCATTAACACCTACATGTATTAAAACTGCATCATGACTCAGGCTCTTTGCTAGCAATAAAACAAAATAACAAAAACGAGCCACACACGACTGGAGTTCTCATTCACTTGTATTTACATACATCTGGTACCTCGACATTTCACCTTCAAGGATAAATTACAAACAGAATAGGGATGTATTTTATACACCTTTTCCCTCTGCTGATAGGTTAAAAATTAAAACGCACCCATTTTTTAAAGCAAATGCATACATAACTTTTTAAACATATGTTGACACCCTTGGCATCCATTTTTCCAAACTTCTACAACAGAAAATAATGTTTTTGCAGCAGCAAATGTTGTAATAAAATGCATTAATTCCCTTTAATGCCAAAGTTAAATATGCTA
Source organism: Protopterus annectens (assembly GCF_019279795.1). NCBI lineage: Eukaryota > Metazoa > Chordata > Ceratodontiformes > Protopteridae > Protopterus > Protopterus annectens. Next base: position 281,220,362 of record NC_056725.1, read on the forward strand.
TATACATACTACAAAAATTACACATTCAAATTGACCTCAGGATTCAAACCCTTAGGGAAAAGTGTATTAAAATTAATAATCATCCTACTTTCTAACCTCAATAATTTTGTGATGAAATCACTCCCTCTTATTGTGCAAGGTTGTTCGTTTGCCAGCATGAGACTTCACAGACAGTAAAAATGACCTTTTGGAGGAATGGAAGCAGGTTTGTCTTGATTGCACATTAGGGTGGATTTGCATTTTAATTCTGAGGAACTACTTGAGCAAACTTTGTGTGACATTACAGAGCTGCAGAAAAAGTTGTTGACTGAGTCAATGGATGCTAAATTTGCTACCGGTATATCGGAGATCAAGGGTAGAGTGGAAAGAATTGAGCAAGAGACTATCAGCAGGATAATGATAAAGTTGTTGTGAGATATTGGTGCCTTCCATGTTGGGCTGGTGTATGCTTGGCAACACAAGCCTAAGAGGGGTAGGCCTAAGTTTAAACAGTCTAGCGAGCTTGGTTCTAGGGTTAGAGACTCTTCACAGTCATTGTCGGAGGTGTCATCTAGGAAGAGTGTATTGTTTGAAAATATTAGGTCAGAGGATGTTAATGAATCATCACAACATGTGGAACCCAAGCAGACTGAGTTTTTTTCTACAGAGAAAGGGAGAGGCAGAAAGAATTGGAACAATGATTTCAAGAACTAAGGACTGAATGTTAGACTAGTGTTTGCAATGATTTCTCAGTTGTTTCCCCCATTCTTTCCAGTGATGATACAAATATTATGGGTAATAAAAATATTAATATTCATGCACAAATGTTGCAGGTAATTAATTTAGCTGATATTACCATTTTTCAAAATAGTTTAAGTGTGATGAAAAAAGGTATGAAATTTGTACCCACTGTTTTACCAATGTTAGCACAACTGCTGTCAACTTTTAAACATTGGAAAGCTGAAAGAAATGGACCAGCATCCTTCCAAGTATCACAGTCTAAACCTAATTTTACCTCGAATGGGACTTTGCTCCCTGCATACCTAAGAATTACTGTCCACTTTTAAACATTGGAAAGCTGAAAGAAACACGCCAGCATCCTTCCAAGTACCACAGTCTAAACCTAATTGTATGTATCTGTTTGTAACAGCTTACAAAGTAGCAGTATGCTGCAGTGGTGAGCAAACATGCCCTTTCTGCTATCCTACCCCTCCTAGTCACTCTCTTTCAGTCCTCAGTTACACTACCTCTAACTCAGCTTACCAGATGCTCTGATTAGGCTCTTTGTGAAACTAGCCAAAACAGTCACTTAGGTTCTCTCCCCCGTCCTCCACTCACTCACTGCCCCACACTCAGAGAAACAGAATCCACTCCATACAATTTAAAATGCAATTGTGGCAGAATTTAAATTAGTATGCAGGTCGTTGTATCATTTAAGACCAAATACTGGCACCCACCTGCTGTATTCCTATGTTAACAGATTGTTTTATTTCTTGTAGATACAACTGTGACCAGGTGTATCCCTGCTCCATTCACCCTTGCGTGAGGGCTCAATCTGCTCCCCTACCCTACCCCCATTCCCACCCACCCCCATTTCAATTATATTTATACCCATAAGCCACTACTCTCTATAACATCAACCACCTCCCACCACCCTCCCTAGCCTGTCACACTCAACTACCCAACTAGAACACTAAATACCCTACTACAAACGACACTGCAACATATAGTCTGCATTACCTACACTATAAACTCTGCCTAAGAAAATAAGATATATCTCCATTAGCACATAACTCAAACCAACAACTCCTCCTCTATAGAATCAACATCTCCACCCTATTACTGTCAATCTTAACTAACTACCAGGTCTACCTCCAACACAACCCATCCATTCCAAAGCAAACTACAACCCTAAATCATAGACTGACCTATACAAATATTCACTTAGCCCCATACCGCTACCTACCCACACACACTGACCATCTCCTACAAAACTACTCCCACCCAGTTGTCAGTCCCACTCTTCATTAAAATTCTTTAACATTATCTGCAAACTTAACAGACTCTACCTAAATCTACAAAAAAGACTCACATGTTGTGGTGACATGTACCCCAATCCAGGCTCAAACAACACAAACATCCCAAACCCTGATCAAATTAATTCCTTGGTCCATAGATAGAAAAAACTCCCTCTTCCTTATTAACCCAAATTTGAGAAGTGTCCTTATCAAAGTCCATGATCTCCATTCTCTACTAGCTCAGTACAAACCAGAAATAGTTATATTAACTGAGACCTGGCTAAAACTTGATATCCACAATAATGACATTACAGCACCAGAGTGCAATATCATGTGCACATATAGAGTAGGCAAAAGGGAAGGGGGGAGTAGGCATATTGTACAAAAAACACCTCATCCTTGAACAACCTGATATTACCATCCCAGACTGCAAAAATGTTGAGCTCACCCTTGCCAAGTTTAAACCGAGCCCAAAAAATATATCAGGATTATAGTCTGCTATATTTCATCCGTGAACAATATCACTATCAGGGAAACTTACTAGAGTGGATCTCAACCTCCCTTCCCCAAGAAAATATCCTGCTAGGTGACTATAATATAGATTGGCAAATCTGTTCTATCCAAAATCCACTCTCTCATATTAACCTTCATGGATTAACCCACGTTATCTCATCCCCCAATAGAACCGACAAAAGATCCAAACACCAATATCCCATCCATCCCTCATATCCCTAGCTGGATGTCTGCCAGACACCCTCAGTGACCACCAACCAACATACTTACTGAGAGTCAAAACTCCCCTAATGACCCAAGTTACACTATGGCAGATCAGAAATAAAAAAGACTTTAACCCCAACAACTTTACCAGGGACTTAAAATATTGTAACTGGACACCCTTGAAGCAATTAACAGTCAATGTAGCAGTTATATACTTTAATACAAATTTTCTAAATATACTAAACAGCCATGCTCCCCACAGAAGTACTAGAATAAAAACTAAATATGCCCCCTGGCTAACAAAAAAACACCAAAAATGCTTCTCAAAAAAGGGACAAAGCCTGGATACAAGTTCACAAGAGTAAAACCCAAATACATAAACAAACCTACCTTGAATGACATAACAAGGCCATAAAACCCATTAAAACAGACAAAATCTCATATTACAAAAATATTCAAGACAAAACGCTAACAACCCTCAAAAATTTTGGGCAGCTATAAACTGTATTATAACCTGGGAAAACTTTCACCCCCACCCTCAAAATTGAAAACAACCAAGACAATATCCCCACCCAATTCAATAAATAAATACTTTACAGAAACAATCCAAGCCCTAGCTAATAACCAAACCACTGATAGTCACCAACATCACAACAAATTTAACAACTCCAAATTAAATCCAAGATAATAACACCCACTTTAGCTTTCATCCAGTATCAATCAAAACCATTCTAAAACTTCTCCAGAAATTCAAACCCACCACCTTGTCCACCAACAAAATACCCACTGAATATCTTCAAATAGACACAGAGGTCATTGCCTATCCTGTGACCATCCTTATTAATAGATCCATCTCAGAATGTACAGTACCCCATTTATGGAAAATATCACATATCATACCACTACACAAAGGAGTTAAGTCCTTTGAACTCAACAACTATCAGCCTATTGCCATACATCTCCCTTATCTAAAATCCTTGAGAGGGTAATACATACACAACTCATGGCTTACCTGTTAAATAACAAATTGTTATCTACACAACAACATGACTTTAGATCCTTCCATAGTACCACCACAGCACACACACCATTCTCTAACACCATTAATCATCACAGATATAATGGGCAACTCATATCTGCTATATTATTGGATTTATCCAAAGCTTTTGACATGGTTAACCACCTTAAACTTCTTCACTCACTGTCTACCTTGAACCTTTGTTCCTCCTTTATTACATGGTTCAAGAGCTATCTATCAGTTAAGCAGCAGGCAGTACAATGGCAGAACCAAATATCTTCCTTACTGCCTGTTTCCATTGGAATACCCCAAGGCTCCAGTCTAGGTCCTTTCCTCTTCACTCTTTTCACTAATCAACTCCCATCTGCCAAACCTAAAGCCTCTTTAATCCAATATGTGGACAACACCACTATCGTATGTGCAGCTCCCACACCTTAACACCTCCTCTCCAAAACACAAGAGTGCTTCTCACTATATGAAACTTGGTTCACCAATCACCAGCTCATTTGCAACCCTAACAAAGCAAAATGATTCCTCTTCAGCTCTCATAGTGCCTTCCCCCTAACAGAAAACTTTACTATCACCTCCAATAACAAGACTGCTATCAACCCTACCACCCACACCAAACTACTAGGTGTAGAAATTGATAAACACATTAGATCTGATTTTCACATTGCTCAAACCATAAAGAAAGTTCACAAAATTTAGGACTGCTCTATCGTAACAAACACTATCTTTCAAAGGAATCTAAACAATAGCCAATACACACCTGCTATCTACCCTGCTGCACACATCCCCTGTGCTAATTAACCTTTGTAAAACTGATCTAAATAAACTAGAAATCTGCTATGATAAGATAGCAAGATTTGCTCGAGAGTCACCCTACAGATCACATCACTGTGAGTCCCTCAACAAACTTAACTGGCTAGAACTCCTACAATTACTTCAAGTAAATCAACTGACACTAGCACAGAAAGTAGTTTACAACTGCAACAAAATCACACCTCTTCAACAGCTTATATGACCTCATACCACAGCTAGAACCTTGTGATCTAGCACCTTAAATCACCAAGAAGTCACCAAACATAACAACGAGGCAGGTAAATGTATCTATAGCCTTTCTGTTTTG